>NC_044575.1:49246443-49526443 GCF_901933205.1 Camarhynchus parvulus
CTGTACTTGACGTGAGCCTGTTCAGCAGCACAGGACTGAGAATTAGTAAAAATTACATCACCATTTCTTAGGTTTGGGTAGTAGTACTTGCACTACTTAATGAAAAAAATTATACAGGAAACACTATTATTTTCACTCCACAACAGCTGATCATTTGAAAGATTTGTGTGTTATTCCTGCATTGAAGTGTTTACCATCGACCTATACACTGCTGCTGTAATATTTCAGGAGGACTCACTGTCTTAGTCAATACATAAAAACTTCAAAAATGAATGTGGAAAACAGCTTTTCAAACATCACTCAGTGCTGACAAACTATTAAAGGTACAGTGATTTTATTAACAGAGCAAATGACTACTTCTGATTTGTCTGCACACATTTCTTCAATGGATGATACAATTTGAAATTAATAAATATGCTTTTTGATAGATACTTTTCAGAATTTTTATGTGATAGCTTATGAGACACAACATGCCAATGTACCCTTTAGGAATTGATGCCACTAGACAGAACCAAGGGCTTCTTTTTATCTAATTTGTGGCTCCTTAAGGCCAGGAATTATTAAGGAATGCAGTATAACTAGGTTTTGGTCACCTGAAAACACCACCACCACTTCCTTACTCACTTTGCTTGTTTATGCCTTTTAGCTGTGGTTTGATGCTGCTTTACAGCTGTGGGAAAAATCACATGTGTACGTGGAAAAAATTAAAGGGACAAATTATGGATTTGCATAATTTAGAAGCTTAGGTAGAGTAAGTTAACAGGGATGTATGTAGAAATGACTTTAAACACTCACTGTGATGTACGCTTTTCTATTTCATTTACCTGTAGTTTGATCTGTGCTACTCCTTTTATTTCAAATCCACAGCAGCTCTGGTCCTTTTGTTACTAACCATTCAATAGTATCTTGACAGCAGAACTACATCTTCGTTCTCATTTAA
This sequence comes from Camarhynchus parvulus, assembly GCF_901933205.1. Lineage (NCBI taxonomy): Eukaryota > Metazoa > Chordata > Aves > Passeriformes > Thraupidae > Camarhynchus > Camarhynchus parvulus. Next base: position 49,247,384 of record NC_044575.1, read on the forward strand.
TAACTATTTATCATTCTGTGTCTGCCCATTTTCAAGAAGGAATAAAGTTAAGTGTTCCAGAAATTGGAAAAAATTGAAACTTGACCTTTATTAAGTGGGTTAATTGTCACAATCTCAGCATGTACAAAATTAATGACCAAAAAGTGGAACTTCAGAGTTTCAGAAGACTAGGTTAATGTCCAAAAAAGCCTAAACTCTGACCTTCTTGACATATGCCAAAAGAAACAGCCACCCTAATAAATTACTACCTGTGTGCAATTATAATAAACTATTCCTAGCATCCAATCACTTGAATTAATTGCTGCAAGGCAGTGGGACTTATAGATATTCAAGGCAATCTAAAAATTCCTTTGCAGTTCATAGGAGGCTGTTTGTGCAGGCCTGTTTCAGCATGGAGATTCAGTTTTAAAGCACATTATTCATACCTTTGGACCACAAATCTGTGTACAAGCCCACTTAGTAGTGCTGAAATTAGGAGCCTTGGCTGAGGTATTAACATTACTGAAAGCGGTGAACCAGTGTGGAATACAGCAAAGGGAATGGAATTTCCCTTAAACCCATATCATAAAGCAGTTGCTGGATACAGGACACCTACACAGTTTCCAAAATTCAGCCTTACATAGGAGGAGCAGGCAACTTCTGTGAATATGACAACAAACCGCAGCATATTTAAACCAAAGAGCATTTGCAAAAAGAAAGCTAAAAGAAAGAAATGAATAGTCCATTTGCATGGGTCCAAGGTAGCAGTACAACATGAAATCTACTGACTTCCACAGCACCATGTCAAATACTGCTGACCTGGCCAAGAGGACAGCCCACACTTCTCCACTGATAGAAAAGCATCTAGGGCACAGGCAGGTTGCCCCAGCTGAACACAAAGCAAGAGGGTACCTGGTCAGAAACACGTGCAAGTGAAACAAGGCTGCAAGCTGGAATGAAGCTACTCTTGGTGTTTGCCATGCAAGGGATGTTACAGAGAAATTTGCTTTTTGCCCCTGTTAATCCTATTCAAAGGACAACTGACTTGTGCATTCAAGGCTGGCAAGTTAGCCCATTTTTTAAAAACAGCAAACTTAAATAAAATACCACTGTTTAAATTCAATTATCTAGTTCTGATGGTGCTTGAATCTGTGCTTAAGTAATGGTGACTCAGTTGTGAAACCAACATTACCCACATGCAAGATGCTATCCCCTATACTCATGCAGATTTTAAGCACCTTTCTGAAGAAGCAAAGTCAAGTCTCAGTGGCAGCAGCCACTCACATCTGCTCTTCACTGCCAGTTCAACACAACTGCTTGTGATCCATATGTGTTTGTGATCCATAGTGAAGCTCTTGCCTAATTGTGAAATTTCACAGCAATTACAGAACTAAATGGAGATGATTTTGAACACGCACTGAAATAATTCCTGAACTTCCTGTTCTTCAGAGCAGCAACCCCTGCCTCCCTGGCAGGGGACAAACTGCTAGCTGGACAAACTAGCTGTTCACTTGTCCAGCTCCTCTTTTCCACTTAGGAAAGGACATCTCAGTTTCCTCCCCTACCTAGCTTAATCTTCCACGATTAGAAATTACACCAGATCCAAAAACCAGCCTGATTTGTGGTTTGCTTTTTACTTAATTATGGAGTGAGAGGGCTTTTTTTTTTAATTTAACTGAAAAATCCTCCACAGGGTTTCCAAACTTGTGGCATTTGTTAGGAAATAGATGTAGAACCCAGGAAATGCTAAGAAAGCTCTCCTAACCGTGAGTCACCAATTTATGTGCTGTACTTTGCACAGCATGCAGTGCATGCAAAGAAGGAAACTCTATAGAAACTATTAAATATAGATGGTAATTACGTGAAAATCATGTGGTCATATCTGACTTCAACAAGGATCACTTAAAAATCTTCTAGAGGAAAAGGGATGGGTATTGCTTCATCAGATAAATTTGGGAGGGCAATGTTTTTACTGAAAACTTCTGTTTGGAACAGAGTATAAGAAACACCTGGATTGAGTTTCAGTCCATGAAGTCAGAAAAGAAGATTTTGGGAGCACCTTTCTTTTGTCTGATTGAAAAACTGCAAATGACATTTCATAGTTACTTCACATGCTTTTCTATACAACAAGGGAGAGAGAAGGGGCAGCAGTAAATACTACATACTGGTTTTAAACATGTGAATTAGAGGAGATTTTGTAAACTAAATCTTCCAGAATACCATTGAATCCTGCAAGTTTCATGACTCTGTGATGATCATTCTTCCCTAAAGGCAAATCAGCCTCAAGAAGGCATCTACTGTTGGGTTGCACAGATTTTCTGTACATACCACCTTATAATGATGTCTGAGGCAAAGAATAAATATTCTAGCCAAGAACAAAAACCATCCCACCTCCCCAGCCAGAAGGCTCTCATTTCTCCTTCACTCATGACAGCACTTAAGCTACAGTTGCATTTACACTTTAAAAACATTTTTCAGGCTGGCAGTTGTTGCTCAATTTTGTATATTTGACTTTATCAAGAGGGAAATATGGACATCACCTCGTGGCATGGACCCAACCTAGTTACAGGTTGTTAGGGAAATGATTCACCACTAGGTAGGTTCATGTAAAATTCAAAAGGCTTTTTTCCCCCTGTTTTGCTTTTGGAGAACAGTCCGAGAAATGCAAGTGATGTCTTTCTTACAGGAATACTTTAGATAGCTAAACAGAAGCAAGATTTGGCATTTAGCCTGGGATTAGTGTGAACAGCCTCTTAACCAAACATTATGAAGAAAGTTAACTTTAAAATGCTTTGAAAGGTCTGTTTTCATGACAGATGGTAATAAGGGCTCATCAGTGCCAATTTTTTTTGTTTTCACCTCAGTTTTCAAAAGCTTAAGTTTTAGGTTAGTGCTTCTGAAGGAGCCATTACATGCATAGAGGAAAAATGCAAATTACAAAATTAGATTACTCACTATTTTTATTGTGTGTAACATATTTTTCTAAATAACACTAACAGATGAAGAGTAAGAATTTGACCATGCACTCAGTAGAACACTTTCCCTTTCTTTTACTTGAATCCTTTTTTGGTTTTTTCCCCAGCTATTTGTCCTTTAATCTTCATCTGTACACCTAGACAGATATTCCTCTCCCCACAGACCCCAAAAGATACAGCAGTCAGTAGCAGGTAGAGGTTTTGTTTGTATAATACACTCACTAGTGAAGACATGGTAGAACTATATTTTATTCAAGAAAACCCACACATTCTGTCCTGTGGTGACCACAGGCTTTGCTAAGCCATAGATATTAGCAAATACTGGAACAAAATACAGTGTATCAGATTGAATCAAAGCATTTAAATTCTGAATTACAGTTATAATTTTCAGGGAAGGCTAGTTTGAGAATTGCATCATAGTATCTAGTACAATGTTGTGCAATGTAAGTGGCAGAAACAGAAGTGGAGTATTGGTCCTAATAAAAACCAAAATGTAATGACTCTTGTATTTAAATTGTCAAGACAACAATTCCATGACATTCTACCAAAGGCAGCATATAGTTACAAAAATACTGGTCCAGCATCTTGTTAGTGATGAAGCAATATCCAAGGTGCAATGGCAACATGCCATTCTTAGTGAAATACTTTTTAAAAAACTATTTTTTCTATTTTCCCCACACTGATGCTAGCTGAACACCAGAACTTCTATGACAACCTGAAAGAAGGTCACTATTTAAATGTGTATTGCACCAAAGATTGATGCAAAACCACATGTTCCAGGTTGCGGTATGAAAGAAGCAAAGGCTAAAAAAACTACAAATGTGCCAGAAGACGTTTTACTGCAACTGATCTTCGATGAGCAGTTTGCAACCTCTATTGAGTTTTAAACAACTGTCCAAGCTTTCCATTCTATCCATCATCATGAACTTAAGGATACAAAAGTAAAAGACAATGTCCTTAATATTGAGAATTGATTTAAACTACTTTATACTGCTCTGAATTGATCCACAAAATAAAAATATTCTGCCCTCCTCTCCTCCTAATAGGCTGGTAATTTCAAAGTCAAGCCATGGAATTACCCTTGTTCTGATATTGCACAGTGCTAGGACTGTATGGTTTCCACCTAGAAGTTCAAACATGGACTATGACAGTGATCAAAACTGCTGGTGACAGTAGACCTGCTTAAGTTGTGGTGGTATCGCAAGAAACGTGCATCAGATGAAGACAATCTAAATGGCAAAAACCACTGCAGACTTGGCTGTGGTTTGGACTTGGGACAAAAATACATAAACCTGTTTGCCATTTCCTTTGAGGAAGCAGGATCAATTAATATCTTAACCAAAAGACAAAGTCGAGTAAGATCAGGTAATCATGTGAATTCAATGTTACATTCAACAACACAGAAATGAAGGAGTAGCAGACAAGAACATTATTAATGTTTTCCTTTTAATAATGGTTTAGTCAAAAGTGTAGCTTTGAAAATCTCTAGCTCTTTGTGAAAACCTGAAGAAGCTGGGAAGTGACCTCACTTTGATCGGTTTAAAGCTGTGGCTTGGCCTATCTGCTTGCAAAATCTCCAGTAGCTCTGCCAACATTGTAAATAAAAACTACTGCCTGGAAATAAAAAGTAGTCAACCTTTAAAAGTTCATGAATGTTGTATTGTAGCAGCCTAACTCCGACTGAAGAAGAAAGACATTTTCTACAGTAAACAAAAGACAAAGTAAACTGAAATCTTCAGAGATCACTTTAAGTGTGTACAATTTGGATTCTCATTGACATTTAAAACTACCAATCATAAGGTTGCCACCTTACCTTTTTCTGGACTGGCACACCTGATTTTAAACAGGTTTTCCTCCAGTCTCCCAAGTTTCTGATCCTCTCATTCAGTTTTCTGCTGTATTGCTCCCCTACCTTCATGCTGAATACCGAGTCAGTCCTGCCTTCTGCTTTTCTTGGCAGGAGGCAGAGCAAGCTTTTAATTTCGGTAGTCAGAGTGACAGAACAACAAACGCACAGCAGATAGAAGAGCTTAATTCTTCCCCAGGAAGAAAATACATTTGATTCAACAAAGGGCTGCAAAATCTTCCAAAGGCACCTCTTTCCCCAGTTTTTGCCTGAAAGCAAGATGGCAATCTTAATTGAAAAGGGATGCTAAATCTTTTAAATAACTTAAAATTTCATTTTTATATAAAGCAGCAAAACCATTTTTCTCTGCAGAAAGAGAAATGTTAACAAAGGAACACACCAACATAAATGCACTGTTGATAAACTTCAGCTAGTTTAATTTCACAAGAAAGTAAAATTTTAGGACTATTCTTTAATCTCATCAGTACTTTCTGAAGAAGATTCTTTGGCATCTTCAGTCCCTCTGTTGCTTTTCTCTTTACTAAGATTTTCACTTTCTGATTTGGTCCCATTAAATAAAGAGTTTTCACCATTTACAAACCCATTCTCTGTGACTTCAGCATCAATGGCTTCATCAATCTTTAAGTCCCCTTGCTCTTCCACATCTTCTAGGTTTCTCAAGACAATAGGGAGTCTAGAGTCTGCCACAGTGTTCTCCAACAAGGCAATATGGCCCTTGTCATACTTGGGGAGCGGAGCTCCGTCTGCCATTTGTTTGCTGTAATACTCTCTGCTGGCAGCTGCGCTCTTCACCGCCTTCTCCAGGATCTCCTTCTCACCTAAGCGCAGTTTGATGGCCATTACCGCATGTGGAGTGAGGTCATGAGTCTCCAGGAAGGACTTATCCACCTGGTAGGAAAGAAAAAGCAAGTCTGCTACTAACACCTCACACAATCAAACAGCCCCTCCCTCACCTCATCTCTTTCCCTGAGCAGGAGTGACACCAGGCTCTCCAGGCAGAGCCAAATGGACACGAGGGTTCTGCAAGGAGTCCCAGTGAAATTTGTCAGGAAATCATAAAAAGCCCAAAATTTCTGCACATAAATCAGTCTGCATGACAAGCAAAGTCAGGTTACTTCACAAATACTTGCAATATGTAGGTTTACTTATACATTTGCAATAGGAGCACATCACTTTGCAGTCTGGAGAATGCAACTAACAGACAACAAGTTGAAACCGATTCCCCATCTTATTTGCAGAGAAAAAAGCAGGTGGTAGTCTCTACTTGGAAAATCAAAGGAAAAATACATTAACAAAATTACATTAACAAAATTTCCTTTTTTGCAATCTTATTTGATTTTCCTTAGATAATGCAAAACTGTTGCTGCACTTAAAAAGTACAGAATGAATTATGTAGTAACATTCAGGTTGAAGTTTGCAAAGACAAAATGGAGGACAAAATATCTTTTCCTACAATCACGATGCACAGAAGAACTCAGACTTTTAAATTACACATAATGATAATTTTACCTCCACAGTTGTTTTATAGGTTTTCAAAAGAAGGGATGCTCTGGCTTCCAGGAATGTCCAAAGTTTAACTTCATTGTCCCAGCTAACAGGAAAGTCAGAGTTCCCCAGAGTGAAGATTTTGCCAATCGCATGCTCACCTATCAAGTGCTCCTTCAGCTCTTCTGCAATAAGTATAAAACCAATCTGTTAAAAAACAATCTCATCATTCACTTTGTCAGTTGACAAACTGCAGAAAGATTTATTTTCAATCGTATATCTTTGAGCAGCTAGCAAAAAATAACCCTCTCCTCAAATCAGAATTATCAGATATGCTGCTTTTTTTCTAGGATTTGCCTCAAAGAGACAACTGCAAGTCTTCAGGTCAGCAGCAAATGGGCCTTCTCTCCACCTGGAAATAAAGATACTTTAGATATCACAGCCTCTTCTACACAGCATAAATCTCTGTCAGTGAAGAGAATGTTTTGTAAAATCATTCATAAATGAAAGGGAGTAAATTCGTAAAGAGTGCAATGAATTTTTTGAGAATAAAAGGAACAGGCCAAAGAGCATGCAAATAGCAATGGAATTCTTTTTCCTATTGTTTTGATAATCTTTTTATCAAAAGCAGAAACTTCCTACAGGTGTTCAGAAAAGACATCCATCAAAACTCAAGAGCAGAAAACATTTAATCAGCTCCTTGACATTACAAAAATTTCATTTAAGTTTTAATTAATAAATTTGACTACTGCAAAGCAGTTATGACAAACTTCACCAAGAGCTTGCATGTTTCTCAATAAACAGTTTTCTTAAACACTATTTAAGACATATAAACAAAGTGAGCACAATCATATACCAGAGAAATGCAATTAAAGCATTCACTAGCTATATTTTCCTCTCCAAGCCAAAATTCACTCCCTCATCAGCATCCTAAAATTTTCTTCCCTTGAATTTACTTCCCAGAAGTATGAGGCAATTGCAAGAGATGGACGTAGGTCCCTTCCAACTAAACTGTTCCAGTATATTCTAATTTCTTGGTAAATTCTAAAAGATGGATGACAAGAGGAAGTGAAGGCATGACACTAAGTTACATTGTTTTTATTAAAGAAAGCAAATAGACCACATGCAGAAACTCAACCACTTCAGTATTCCCGCTGGCACAAAAAAATCCACATCATCTGCACAGTATTCCTAACTGCAAGGGAGTTCTCTCACTGTCATGACAAACTGTCACATCCATAACCTTCAAAACTGCATCTAACCATCAAGGAGTTATTATGAGCATTTAATGAGAAGTTTCACATGCACAAATAAGGTGAATATTTATTAAATGCACACATATTTTGCCCCACAAATAAAAGTAACAGAAGAGAAACACTAGAAAGACAGTCTGCAAATGCAGAAATTTTAGGTTACCAATTACCAAAATATTGAATATTTAGATCACAAATTACTAAAATATGGAAAACACTCAATTTTGAAATGTCTCTTTCATATTTCTTTTACAGCACAGAATATTCCAATTTAACACGTAAATTATTCCAGTGGTGATGACTAAAATGCTGCAATTTTAAGCATGTAAACCCCTAGGTCTTGCATGATCTTGTTCTGCAAACTATTTTGAAACCTAAGAACTAGAGATCCAACTCCAAAGCTCACTCATTCACAAGAGTCTGGGAGATTAAAAGAAATAAAAAACTGTATCATCTCATGCTTTCAGAGTTACTGAAATATTCCCTCAGATGACATGGCCAAAGATTGGGCTTCTCCGTAGCTTATAAATTTCTTTGTAACTGAAACTCCTCAACTTTTCTGATCATCTATCTTAATGTTTTATAAATGTCTATCCCATTCCTACATTAACAAAAAAAAAACCAATCAAAAATCCCCACAACAAGACAAACATAAATTAGGTTATCTTCATAAAATATCCTACCTTCACTCATACAAAACACTCGAAGAAAAGCCAAAAGCTGGGCAGAGATTGCAGGCTCAGTGGAGTGCAAGGCAAAAACACTTGAACTAATAAAAGAAACAATCAAACAACAACAGTAAATACAAGTCCAATTGTCATATCTTTTAACTTATTTTAACATAGAAGACCATAAACTATACAACAAATGTACTGCTACAAAAGTAACTTAAAAAAAATTAGGTAATGTTAGCTCAAACAGAAAAGCTTCCTTAACTTGTATCTGAAAAGAATGATTATCACTACAATTTTACACTTAAAATTACTTTATACATCTTTCATAATAAATTCATGAAAATGCAATGTTTCATGTCTGCTGCTCCTAATAGTACCCTCTGGACTGAAATGACTAAAGGAAAATGCTGTGATTCACATACTGAGCATTGTACTATGTCTGCAAGGGATAGGAAAGAAAGTAAAGCCACAGAGATTGCTTCAAATTAATCCTTGCTCTGTTTTTGTTCAAATGGTTATTAAAGCAAAGGCTTTTTTCCTTATATATGGTTCAAATTAGATGATAATATAGTTCAGAGAACTTCTGTAAATATTATTACAATAACTTTAATTTGCTATACAAACAGGAGAAATATAGCACCTAAGAAAATTATTACAAAAGAGCTTCATATATGCTTTACTGGACACTATATACTTTGGAAATTTTTTGAAAAACCCATGGCATTGTGTTTTACTTACGTTGGGATACCAGCACGAGCTAAGACCTCTGCCTTCATAGCATACAGCCTGTCACTTTTACTCACGCCAAGCTTTATTTTCACTCTGTCATGTGAATTATTATCAAAGAAAAAACCACTGTGGATCACAAATTCAGCGTTTGACCGAGTGCCATAAAAAATGTAAATCTAGAAGGATGAAAAGAGAAGTGAAGGGACAGGAAAAAAGCTTAAGATCAGCTCACAAAATTGACATAATTTGAAAGTTATTTTCTAGAAGAGTTACTATTCTGAGTACAATGTATATTTGGTTATAAGAAGAACCATGCTTTGTTTTCTGGTATTGACTCAAATGCTGTATACAATATGGCAATTACACTTTAGAGGTAGATGTAAACATATACATGTATAACAGAGACTTTGAAAGGCAAGAAGAAATTTTTATTCTGTACTTTAAAAAAAAAATGTTCTGGTTTCTCACACTGACATAAAGTACCAGCATACAGAAATAAGCTTTCAAAGCTTTATTAAAGGCTAAAAAAAATCAGAGACAAGGAGGGCCCATTAAAATAAATGGTGTTTCTGGAAACATTTTCCCCAACCAAATGTCCACTCAAAACTATACTGCTGATAGATCAACTTTGCTTTCATTTAAATGTTACCTTAAGATATGGATATACCACAGTACATCATACAGAGAGATCTGAGCTGTGTTCAGCTAGTATTTATTTTTGTTTTACTCTGAACTCTTTTCTATAAAGTATATAGTTACTTTAATTCACATTTAAAAAGAAGTTCCTAAATATAACCTGCAGAATGTATTTAACTCAGGGCTAGGCAGTATGAAATTCATGGGACTAGAGGTCAGAGTAGCAATTGTATTCTCCCACATCAAGAGGATATTTTCCCATTTGTGTTTGATAACAAAATTGTCAGTCAGAAAAAGAAGTCCCAGCAGTTACAGATTTCCCTTCAGAACCTCAGGGTACAGCAGTGCTCTGGATGCCTGCAAGCTTCCATTCCTCTCTAGCTGACAGAGAAAGACACAGGGCTCTCTAAAGGGCTCAGTAACAGCAATGATGCCATTTACTTTCTCTGTTTTCAATTTTGTGTAAGAGCTGTTTATCCTAAGCACTAAATGCTAAAGCATGATATTGAATTATACTGAACATTATACTGTAACACACTCATATGATGAACACATGACCCGACCAGGTGTATTAAGGCAGTGGGTAAGGAGAGAGTTGCTCACCCTCTCAAGTTTTAAAACTACTGTGATACATCTCACATTAAACTAAAAGTCGCATATCATATATAGATTACACAGCATGCTCTTACAGCCCAAGACTGTTTTACAAAAAATCCAATTAAACAGAGTGAGAATTGCTTTATTTCAGGCCAGTGTTTGACAGACTCTGTGGACCTCTGCTGCCTAACTAATTTTTTAGTAGTAAAAGCACGGATCATACACTCTTCCTGCTAAAACTGTAAGAAATGACATCTGCATGGTATATTAAAGGACTGAAGCATTATATAATTACAGTGCTTTAAAGATGTCACTAACAGTTAAAGTTTGCACAGAAATTCTGATAAATAGCAGACAAAGTGAAACTACTAAAATAAAATTGAAATACAGGAACCCTCTATAACTGAAATGGAGAGAGCAGCCAGAACAGCTATATGACACATCCATTGCCAGCTGTGGAAAATTATAAATTGGATCACTTCTGGAAAAACTGTGGACCCCTTTTAACTCATCACACCACAATTGGAAAAAACAGAAAATATTTGACTACCATAACAAATTCTGAGGGCAAAAATATACAATCACTGTAAACCTCAGCATAGCAATGAGGATAAATACACTTTTGGAAAGATGTATTCAATAAAGAAAAATGCCAGACACGTCTTTGTTAAAAAAGGTAACAATACAAAAGAAAAATTAAAATCACAATATTATAAATTGTAAGACTGGCAAAATAACAGAGTAAAAGTAAAAACTCAGAGGCTGAGTTACAAAATATTTCAGGATGTTTCACAGACAAAGGCTTTGTCTGGCCATGCTGACTGCACAGGCAGCAGTCAGAAAAGGAGTGCTGCTCCACTTGAGGGTTTAGGCTGGCTGCTGACACAGCACAGGGGCTTCCTACACTCCTAGAACCACTGTCTTCAGTGCATCACTAATTTGGACACTCAGTTTTGGTTTTGAGTAGTTCTGATCAAAATACTGGATCTGAACTGTTCCATGCATCTTTGCAAGACTCTCCTGCTGTCTCAGGATGAAGAGGTAAATGCATGCATGCCTGTGTGAAAGGGACACAGTATGTTTTTAGGTCCCTTCTCATTTCCACTAACCATTGTAATGACAACAGCATGGGTTAAAATGACTGGCAACTGTACTGCATTTCACCTCTTTAAATGAACAAAGACTAACAAGAAACATAAGCCAACAAAAACCATTGTTAAAAAAGACTCTACAATCCATTACTGCAGACAAATCTAAAAAATATTTATCTTTGGTCTTTTGGATATGGTCTTTTACTAAGCTCTTCCAGAATACCTAACTTGGTGGCTGTGTATGTTCACACACCAATGATTAAATATTTCAACTAGTTCTATAAAACACGAGGAATAAAACTCTCCTACAGCCAGGGTCTACCAAGCGATAGAAAATATTCTGAAAAATGTACATGTATTTAGTTTGGTAGCATTTTCAGTCAAAATTAGCTCAGCATAATAAATTTCAAATGTAGCAGGGTTTAATCCACACCACTACATTATTAAAATTTTCTAGGGAGTCATCAAGTGTTCATAGAACTTAATGGAACAACAATAATGTAGACAACTCTTCACACTACCTGTTCTCCAGCTTTGAAATCTTGAAGTGCTACACATTCACACCGGTCATCTTCCAAATTGTAGCCTGTAGTGATCTATCCAGGAAAAGAGTGACAAAAGCACCTTTAGCATTTTATATTTCTCTCTCCCATCACTGACAAATTTTCCTATTGGAAATAAATATTAACAATAGGAATTGCACACATTTCTTTCTCAGCACGATAGAATACAACTGATAGTGATTGCTTTATGATTCCTGAGCAATCTCCTTTTTAAAAAAGTCTCTGCATTAAAGAAATCTAATGGTGGAAATAACCTACCTGAAGTGAACAGAAGGCTCTGAGGAAGGTAGCCTCCACAGAGCACAGACAAAGTACCATGCTAAAGCTGGCAGCTTGTTATAAAGTTCTGGAGCTTTCAGTCACTCCCATGAGGCCCAAGGGAGCAAGGCACTGACAGCTCTATATGCTGTGCTTTATCCTTCAACTGCCAACACATTTTTGATCTCTCAATGAAAAAGGATTAGATAACTGTGGATCTTTAGGGGATACAATCTTCAGAGAATTATAATTTACTTGAAAATAATCCCTTTATCTAAAAGTTAAGTAATACTCTTAAAATGCTAAAAGGATTTTTGAGATGGTAGCTGGCAATGGAAGAGGATAAACTCTCTTGACAAACCTGCACTTCCCCAAAAATAATTACTAAACTGTAAAGGGGTCACACTAACAACTAAAGCTATCCTAAAAATGTAATATTTTTTATTAAGTGACAAACAGCATGTTCTTCAATAGGATGACCAGAGATGCAGCCACAGGATGGAACATAAGCTGCTGAAAAATCAGAAAGCAACTTTTATGGTAGGTAGTCTGAGTTCAGTACTGACAGAGGTAACTTATGGAAAAATATGCTCTGAGCCTGAGGAAAAACCTAGAAGAAGCCAGAGATTGTCCCTCAGCCTTCAAAAATGAAAACATACTTTTTTGTAAGCTGACTGATATGAGTTGCAGTATACCCTGATTCCCATCTTGGATGCAGCTTGTCCAAAGACAGAACTCCTCAGATTATTTCAAAAGCTTGGTTGATGGCTCACACATTAATAGTTTTGCACTGCTTGCATCATTAAATGTGCATTTGTCAGCCAAAACAGTGCTTTCAAATGGAGCAAATCCAAAATGTCAGCCCCAAGCACGAGCAGCCTGGCCCTGCAGACGCTTGCAGAAAGCTCCCTGTGCAGATGCCTCACTGCAGGTCTGTCTAATGGGTTTGTGAAGATCAGTAAACAACACAAGAGTCATGCAATACAGCCCACTGAGAAACACAGGCTGCAGTACTTGAACACAGAAATTCCTGTGCATTCTCTAATTTGGACTGCACAATTTCAATTAAGATTTTCGATTTTGAAAGTTATCCTACCCTGAGTTGCAGGTTGCAAATGCTAGAGGTTAACAAATCTATCTTCTACAAATCAGTCGTCTTCTGAAAAACTGTACTTTTCATCCAAAAAAAGAAACTCTTGACCTGTCCTGAAATTTTCTTATTGGGTAAACTCAGTAAATAGTTTAGAATGTGAAAAGTCCACCCCAATCCTTTGAAATGCTGGTGGAACAGAAGGCTTTCACAGACCGGGGAAATTCTATTATTTTAAGAGGAGGATTCTGTCAGTTTAAGCATGCCTCGCTGGAGTACTGATCTGTCTTTTAAATTTTTAGTTTTGCTTTAAAAAAAAAACCCAAAACAGCGCACAAAACCCAGCAGCACTTCTGAAAGACTTTTCTATAAAGCATAATGGAGTGCTAGACTCCTATTTCCTCTTTCTTTTAATAGCAGTCACGTAAGAGAATTAACAGGGTGTTTACTTCTCTTCCCACATGATAGCTGACAAATTGCATCCCTTCAGTTTTATTTCTGAAGCAGACTGATACATGAATTTCAAGTTGTGTATAAAGCATGCAATAGTCTGCCTGGTCAGTGATTAAGGATGGACTCAGCCCAACAGGCAGAATGTAGCTTATTCAAAGCTCTGTCAGAACTGGTAATCAACCTCTGACTGTCAAAATACAATCCCACTAAAGAATAACAATGAGAAATGCATGAAGACAACCATTTTGAAATAGTTCTTAGAGGCAGGTTGATCTAATTAATAGTGTCAGAAGCAAGAAAAAGCTGGATGGACCTAGCTCCAGTTCAAATCCAAAGAGCATTTTATTATCTAGCTCATGGAAAGGGGCCCTGTGGAATAAAGCAAGAACAGGGATATATATGGTAGCTGATTGACTTGGGAGGTATTTCATCACCACACTTGGAATAAACTACACAGGGGTGCATTCAATGTCATCTTTTGTTTCTTACTTTCCTGCAATGAATAACAGTTCCCTTTATCTATTTTAAAGGGATTGTGCTGTGATGAGAGCAGAGCCCACCCTCACCTCACTCTGCAATAATATAAACTACGATACAGGCAGCTTACAGCTATCTTAGCAGTAACCCCCCATTTCTAATAGTAAAAGGAAACTAGCACACAACAGAAATAGCTTTAGTAGCTTTTCTTAGCCCATTACCAATACTACAGTTTTCTATCCTTCCTGAATTTATACCCATTTAAATTACTTTCTCTAGAAATATGAAATAAATGACTGAAATCTTTACATATATACAAAATATTTAAGTTCAGCACAACCCCCTTTGCCCTTTAGGCTATACTTCAGTGTAAAAAAATGTTTCAAATCCTGATATACTGCTGCATTAGGAGGTTTGGCTCCAGAGGCTGGCTCCATATCAAACCCACTGTTAAAGAGCATAATAAAAATAAAAATTATTTTATCAATTTGAATAGAAGTTTGAATGAGTAAAACAACATAAATAGCTGCTCTTTTAATATATGCTACTTAAATTTTCCCCCACAGAACCTTGATTCTCTTCCTCTTTACTCTAATCCCAACTTTGAAGGCATTCATTAAGAGTTGTCTAATGAATACAGACAAGTCTCTGCAAAAGCATCTGAAAGAGATGCCCAGCAGGAAAAGGGTACAGGAAGTACTGACGCTTGCAGCTACGACTTATATTACAAAAATACACATTTCTGAATTTTAAGCAATTTTCTTTAAACTGAAGACTCTCATATGAACTTTATTGCTAAATCGAAGCTGTGAGATTGCATAACAAATAGGCAAAGGCAAGAATCACTGTTAAAGAACAACATGTAATCACCTTGCAATAATGAAAAATAAATAAATAATAAACCCCAAACACTTGCACCTTCGTAGCCTAGCCTACCATGCTGTAATTGATACAGTCATAGTAACACTAAATTAGCTAAATGTCAAGTGAAAAACAATTTGCTTTACAGTTTGTTCATTTAAAACAGACTTTTTTTATACCAGCAGCACTAACACATACTGCTGTCCTAACACTCAGGGTCAACCCTCCCACAAAAGAACCAGATCACTTGAATAGGATGGCTATATCCAGTGCTTATAATAAATAATATCTACTGGAAACACAAGTAGGGGGTATGACTTTTGAAGTGTGCATGAGCATGACTAAATAACATTGATAAACCAGCCTCTCTGGGTTTCCATTTCCTCACCTCAGCATTAACTAGTCTGTTAATGAAATCAGGAATCATCCCCTGAACTAGCGCACGTAAGCCAAAATGTCAGCAGGTCTGACTTTTTATATACTTATGTCACCTTTTAAATGTTTAATATGCCCTAAAGTAGTATTTTTGCATTTTGTTTCTTTGATGTAGTAACAGATGTACTGTTTTTGTTGAACTAGGCTTTGTTCTTGTTGTTGCTGTCTCCGTAACAAGGCTCTTTGGGCACGGTTAGGAGAGCAGGCAGTATTTCTTAGTTGCAAATCTCTAACCACTTTCCCTAGTGGTAGCTACAAGAGGCAATATCCATCAGTGCCTGCTTTCTGTTCTCAGAACAATTCTGTCCAGTACTGTGCATCTTTTTCAGCCCACCAGAAACAAAGCTCCATGTCAGGAGACTATAGAGCCTTGTCTGGACAAAACATTTCATGTAAATGAAAACTTTTAAAAGTACATTATATGTACATAAGACATAACTTATCACAAGTATCAAATCTCTTGTAGTTTTCTCTAGATGAAGAAAGCTCTGCCTGAAAAGCTATCATAAGATATTTGAGAAACTGACAAACCTTTCTTTCAGATATTAGTTTTTTAGCATTTCTTGGGAAAATAACATACCTGTGTTAAGAAGCATAACAGAAAGTGCTACTAAACTGTTGTATAGAAGTCAAAAGACTTAATACTTAAGCTTTAAAGTCTTTCAACAACACTGAAGAAATCCTTACCAGTCCATTAGTATGATTACACATGTCCCATAAAGGTATTAGAGCCAGTGTAACTCTGGAACCATCTTCTGTTGGAATCTGGTTCTGCCGTGTCATAACAGAGGAAACTGCCCATCTGCAAAAGGCAAAACCATGAGCTGGTCAATGTTCAAAGCATTAAAACACAATTGGCGATAGTCCCACCTGAAACAATAATTTAGACTGGGAGTTTCCAAACTTAGTTTCCTTCATGATCACACTGACTATAGGAACAGTAGAAGGCAATATCACTTGCAGGAAAAGCAGCAGCTCCCAGGTTTCCAAGACATGCACACAGAACAAATACCAAACCAGGATTGTGACCCCTCTTCTCTTTGCAAGAGACTCTTCACACCTTCCATTGGCTGCACTCCTCAGCCAGGATCCACTCCCTTTGTCAGCTTCTGTTCCCCAGCCCTTCACCACATACATATCTCACACTACACATCCCAAACCCAGGGTCACCTGCTCCTGCAGCTTCTCCTGCTGGGCAGCAGGGGCTCCCATCTATGTGCAAACTCTTGTAAGAGCCAGGGTATATTTCCCCCACTCACTCTCTAAAAAGATTATGTACTGCATGAACTGGACACCAGTGCAACCATCTTTTGGTAAGCATTTCCCTTCAATTTACAAGCTTTTGTCTTAGGTCACTATTGCTAAATTTTCTGCTCAATAGTATTGAGAGGAGAAAAAGCCACAACATTCCAAATAGATATCCAGGTAAAAACTATAAAGAGAGTATTATGTAATTCTTGAGCACATGGACATCATTCAAAACCCTTCTAAGTCAGGTTAAGTAAACAAAATGCAAGCTACCTTTTCAAACATAAAAATCTTTAGAAAAGCTTAGAATTTCAGTATTTTCTAGAATTTCAGTATTTTCTAGAATTTCATTTTTTATTTTATACCTGACAAAAATTAATATTAAACATCAGTTGAAAAAAGAATCTTAGTCTCACCATGTTCTGGCCTTACTACATATATGTGTTGTGGGGTTTTTTTGAGGGAAAAAAAGATGTCACCAGGAGAAGGTCAAAATAATTTTAATTCCCACATACTCCACTACTAATGCATACTTAATATACAGAATAAGACTTCCTGAAGGATTTCTTCAGAAGAACTAGGTTGATAAGAAAGACAGTGGCAAACTCATATCACCCTAATGTCTAAAAAGAAAGCTAAATTGTAGATAATTCTGATACACAAATACTACTTGAAACACAGTAACAATATGCTTCATGTTAATTGTTGCAATTTGTCTGTAAAATTTTAGACCACCTAATTTGTAAGTTGGTGTGTTCCTCCCTTTAAGTGAAGGAGGCATGCTTCAGAAATCCCACTTTCATAGCCTTACCCACAAGTACAACTAGGCTAGAAAATCCCTTATGAATGCCTTTTATTCATGCTATTTTAATCATTTAACAGAATTAAAGCTCTCATTATCTTAATTATTATTCTTTTAATCTTAGTTCTGTCACCCCTTATAGCACCTCCAAGTGACACTCATGCTTCATGTGTACAACTTCCATTCTCCAGCTCTCCTGTTCAACAGCAGCAGCTTGAGATATTAACTTTTGCTAGTGTGTGCTGGGAGAGCCTTTTATGAAAAAAAAAGAAATAAAAAAATTTCCCAAACCCTAAAACTCCTGCCACGTCAACTGAATTATTTTCTTAAGAAACAAGGAATTAACCTTAGTAATCTGACTATGTGTGCCAGTGGGCTAAACTAACTGCTTAAAATGAATGGCTATTGCTTTGTAACAATTAAAATCTGCATATTTATTTCACTTTCTTCTTCATTAATAAAGTGTATTAGTATCAAATCCTACAATTAACATTTCAGTAACAATAGGGCTTTCCCACCAATTAAGACTTCCAGGGCCCCATAGTTTACCATAGTAAAAACAGAAAAGAAACAAAGAAAAAAAATAAAAGACAGACCAACCTGTAGTCGTCATAAGTGAAAGAATCCTTTAAGGGCAGTTTGCTGGCATTAGGATGGGTCTGCAAAACGTAAGTTGCATAAAAAGGTGAAAAGAGGAAGAAAAGAGAAATCAGAAATCAGTCAGCAGAATTTCATTATTTAGCTGCCTAACAGATCCTAACAAGAGCCAAATGAAGCAGGAGGCGTCCAGCCGCGCTACAGAGGGATCATCATGCTATTATGCTCTCATACATCACTGTCAACTTAATTTGTTGTGCCCAGCAGCCGCCATAAATCTGTTTCTTCATATTTCAAGGCTGGAATCCACAGACATTGTACAAAAATAAAAAAAATTTAAGGTGGACTGAGTATGTGAAGGTAAAACACAATCCAGCCCTTGATGCACAGTGGGGGAAAGAAATCAGACAATAAGTGTACATTAGCTTTCACCAAGTTCCACATTTTCCTCTCCTCTGTGATATCAGTGAGGCATTTCACAAATGCAAGAAATATTATACAAGATTTTCAATTCTTCCTTGATACCTGTAACAGTGTTATTCAGTAAAAGTTGCACTACACCTCTGAAACAAAAGCAGTTCAAAATATTTAAATAGCTTTGGTGACAAACACTGATTAGGCAGTATCTACATTAACCCATCTACACACGCTCCTATCTGAAAGTAGAGCTGTGTCATATGAGAATGTATAACGCAGTTCTCATCAACAAGCAAACATTTAATTTCTAAAAGCTTTAAGAAGCTCTGATACCCGTTATTTTTCTGACTAATTAACTTATTTAAAGTCTCGAAAATACAGGTAGCTTTAAGCCCACATTCACACATTTTCTTTAGAACTTTGTTCCAATTCACAAATGGAAAGCCACAGTAGCATAAATTTTAATCTTCAGGTTCAATTAGGTCTCTGAGACGAATTGAAGCAAATGATCAAACGGTTATTTCAGAAGATACAAATTATTTTTTGCATAGCTCTATCTTTGCCACCCTTTTAATGCATGAAGCTCCATGTAGTACGCAGTTTTTTACTCTTGATGCATTAGCATCACAAGTGCGTGGTAATTTATCATTTCTCACTGTAATGTACTTGCTGGCACTGTGTGCAGGACAGTAGGGGATGAGGTAAAAGTGGCTCAAACCGTAAATCAATTAGAAAACAAAAGCTTGTGCTCAGCGCGCAATTTTAGGCAAATTATATATTACAAAAGACTGCCAATTGGGTGTGAGGTCCCAGGTGGCTGCTCTCCCTCAGCCCCTCGGTTAACCCTTCCGATGGGCTTTCTCCAGAACAGGACCGAAGTTAACAATTCCAGTGCCTCCTGTCCATCCCCTCACTTTTAAATTATTTTTTTTTTTACAGCACTCTACGTTTCCATATGACTTTCACTCACATCGATTGCACGGTCATTGTGTAACAAATCCCTTCGAATCTAATGATAGCAACACATTGTACAGTTGTTTCGTCTCACAAAAACGTTCAGCACAAACCCAGGACTGAGACAAAGCCAAGACATTTCATGAGGCACCTTCGCTGCCGGACAGTCCAGACCAGAGTCCAGAAACGAACACAGAAACTCAGCCTTCAGCTGGAATTAATTGTTACAAACAAATACCTCCCTATAGTTTTCATTTATGACAATCTAATTTCAACTCTTATTGTTAGTGTTAGTGATGTATTTTGCAGCAGCTTGATAAATTAAGCGGGGAAAGACAGCACCAACACTGCGAGTACCAGCCCCTCAGTTTTCCTTTCCAGCACGGCCGCGTTTCCCTCCGGCCCGTAGCGATCGGTGTGAGGAGCGGGGTCTCATTGCGCGCCTCAAGTTTACATCCGGCACTCCGCCTGCAGTGCCCGGAGCCCCGCCGGTGCCGCTGGCCCGGCCCCCGGCCGTGCCCGGCCGCTCGGCCTCGCCGCCCCCCGGGCCGGGCCCTCACACAGCGGGCCGCGCGGGCCCGGCACTGCCCCCTGCCGGCGCCGCCGCGCACTGCTCCGAGGGGCCAGGGCGCCTCACCGGCCGAGCGCCACCGCGCTCTGCTCCGCTCCACACCGCGGGGCCCGGGCACCCACAGACCGAGCGCCACCGCGCTCTGCTCCGCTCCACACCGCGGGGCCCGGGCACCCACAGACCGAGCGTCACCGCGCTCTGCGCCGCTCCACACCGCGGGGCCAGGGCACCCACAGGCCGAGCGCCGCCGCGCACTGCTCCGCTCCGCTCCGCTCAGCGGGGCCAGGGCATCCCACAGACCGAGCGCCGCCGCGCACTGCTCCGCTCCACACCGCGGTGCCAGGGCATCCCACAGACCGAGCGCCGCCGCGCACTGCTCCGCTCCACACCGCGGGGCCAGGGCACCCACAGACCGAGCGCCGCCGGCACCCCCAGAGCCCGCGCTGCACCGCGCACCTGCAGCGTGGGCAAGCGCCCCGCCGAGCAGGGTCCGACCTGTCCATCCCAGGAGAAAGGTCCCGGGAACGCAAACACCCCTGCGTGTCCTCTCTGTTCTCTCCTGCTTTCCTCCTGCCCCCGAAACAGTAGGATTTAGCAGAACATGCTGTTTTTCCAAGGGTAAGAATGACTGTGGTCATAATGCACTGGAAGTGAAAAGGTATCACAGACACTGTGGGGGCTCACCAGCCAAAAAGCGACGGCTACAGCTCCTGTGTGCAGTTCCAGCACACATCCCCTTCCAGAAGCACCAGCCCACAGCCTCAACCCCAACTTGGTGCAAATAACCAACCACAGGATGCAAGATCTATACACGTTGTCATCGTCCTCTCTGTAGGAAACATGTATTAGATCAGTGGATTGCAGGGAGATCAATTGTTCATTTTACACAAGCAGACCCCTGTAAGAGCCAACCTGAACACCCAACCCATGGGCAAAGATCCTGGATGCTGCCGCTCTGTCACCCTTCTGGTTTGTAAATCTGTGAAACTTTGGGATGGCCCCTATGTGGACACCATCCAGATCTAATTCACATAAAACCACTAGTAAATTACAATAAAGGACAAAATATATGGTCTAAAAGACACAGGGCAGAATAAAAATCCCAGCACATGTAATTACCATATTTATAACATCCTGTGGTACAATATTCTAGTAGTTCTTTTAAAGTTAAGATACGTCAGCATATTTGATCATGTTAGATTTCTGATTTGGTCTATTTTACTATGTAACTTAAAAACCCTACAGATTACAAGAATCTGAAGACACACAAAAAAGAACAATATTCTGATTAAGAATTTGATTTAGTATGCAGCTTCTCTTTATAGTCCCTTGGTAAAAATGAAATCTCCCTAACAAACACTTAATAAAACCTGTCAATATATCTAGAAAGAAAAATGACACAAATGCATTAAGTATTAAATACCCTTGAAAAAAGTCACATATTCCATGAATTTTTGATGTACTATCTTGACATTAATGTAAAACCTTGATATTTATAATTGACAGATATTTAATAAAGTATAGAAGATGACTGCTGCATAGCATGCAAATTGCTCAGACTGCTCAAAAAGATACAGACATATTTAAACTAAACAAACACTTAATATGTAAAAAAAAAATCAGATCTAGCTTTTACAGGTTCATGCAGCTAGGTCTCTACAGATTAGCTTTCAAATGTGACATTATCCACTACATGAACCCTAATTTTAACTTACCAAGTCTGTATGAAGTAGTTTCAGAAAGTTGGGAGGGAAAGCTTTAAATAAAAAATGGGAACATGAAAATGTGAATATATTCATTTAGATGCAGGTCCTGACATTCTACTGAAAGAGTTATTATAAAGAACAAATACCATTTATTTCGTTACCCTTTCTGTGAAAATATTGTCAGAGCTGGCAATCAGGGTGATGACCACTGCAAAAACAAATAGTGGCATGCTGAATTTCATTTTCCTCCTGATGCTGCTATTCCTAAAAAAAAAAAAATGAATAAAAAATGCTTTTTCCTCTTCAGTGTTCCAAGCCTTCTTTGAGACATTTGGAGGATATCTCAAAATAACCAGAAATATTAAAAAGTAACAGTGATTGCTGCCAGATTGTCTGCAGCCACTGTGGAAAGAGACAGACTGTTATTCTAGTCACCTAAAACACTATCAGACTAGAAGCCAGTTACTCAGTATGGCAATCAGAGGAAGGGGGGGTGGGGGGGAGAAGAAAAAAAAAAAAAAAAAAAGGACACTTCCAACACTTCCAAACATATTTTCTCTTTTTGTGAAGCAGTAATATCCAGGGGTTCACATCTCATGTTTAATGCCTCACAAACAACCAACACTCCTGATGTGCCATAGGGGCCTCTGTGTTATTAATTTCTCCATCAAACTTTTAGATGGACATCATAAGGTAATGATTCTCAAGTTCCAGAAAGTAGATGCTAAAGGACTCCCACTTTGAGGGCTTGTTTCATTTCAATGGCATGAAGGCTGCAGTGTAGAATAGGTGGGTGCCCTTCCAGCTAAGAAGCCATCACAACCTTCACTCTGCTTTCCAGCCTAGGGGCATTCACCTCCTGTCAGAGTGGCCAGACTTCTGCAGACAGTAACCCTTTTCCCTATTCAATCACAAAATGCTACAGCTCATTTATCAGAGTTCCTAATCTTGATGGAGAATTTCCATTAAAATTGGCTTAACATTTGCTTGTTTACCAAGTGATGCAAAGAACAAGTCCAATTACTATAACACACAATACAATGTCTGAGTAGAAGGAAAAATTAAAGTTTACTTAGTGTTAAATTTGTGTTCAAATCTAGACTACTAGATGCCTTGAAAAGAGCTGATGTATTTTTATGTAAGTCATATTGCCCAGTGTATTCCTTTGTGCTATTAACCCTTGTATAATCCAAATAAGAAAAAAATATTTGAATCACTAGATGTGATCAAAGTTAGTTGTTTTTTAAAAGACACCACCTCTAAGCTGAGATAAACTGATCATTGGACCCATCTACTACTCCATTGTAATACATAGCCAAAAAAAGGTTTTAAAAAAAATCCTTGGTTTTGTTGGTTTCCTGAGTTTGTAGACAAAGAGATTGTTGGACTTCGGTGACAACTATTTCAAGTACTCACCAGTCCAAGGCAAAGTTGTGGGCAATCATTGCATTGATATCACTAAATCAGATTTCAATCATCTCAGAAATCTCTTGTATCCCCATTGAAGTGGAGACAGCTCCAGTTCTACCTCAGGAAATGATCATAGCTGTGTTAAGAGTATACTGAGGCTACCACTGCACTCCCTTCACAGCCCCCAAAACACTAAGGGTGCTTGAAACAGTTAAAGCCAAAACCACTTTAAGTTTCCACCTTGTTAACTTTCATTCCTTTGAACATAAACCCCAAGGGTTAGTTGCTTTTGACCAAACAATTTTTTCTTCCTCTTCTTTGCAGATTCTTCCCTCTTTCCACTGTACTCATTAACATGGGGAGATTTCGTTATGAGCCTTGGTGGATGCTACTTGATGGTTTCAGGCCAATGTGTAGGTGTACAAAAACACAAACACACACACATTCAGGGCCAGAAGCAGGAAGATCTGTCAGCATTTGCTGGTTACTGTCCCTTTCCCAGCTCTGGAAATCCTTTGAAGCAGCAGCCTTGAAGAGAAACTCCTCTCTGTGGAGCTGCTGAGGCTTTAACTGCCCTAAAGCTAAGTAAAATAAAGAATTCAGAATGGAGGATCCTAGTGATCTACAGGGAAACAAGAATTCACTTTTTCCATTGGACATATGCTGCCTAACCTAATGAGGGAAGCCAGTTTACTGTACAGGATGGGAGACAAAGCCAAAGATTATTTTACTTTGTAACAACAGTTTATAATTACAGAGGCATGCTATAGAATTTTCAAACAGGCCAATTCATGAAGTTCTAGGAATAATGTTCCCAAACTCGTACCATTATATGACTTTCCTAACCGAAAAAAAGATAACTCTACTTTGCAAAACCTAATAGAATGAATCTTAATATTAAAAAAAAGTACCACAGGATTGAAACTTCTTAAATCTAAATAATATTCTTGCTTAATTCTTTATGTCAGCATTTTTATTTACTTTCTGCCAATATACACAAGAAAGCACTGTTCCAGACTATTAGGGGATTCATGCAGCGGAAGCAAAGTGGAATGACTCCTTCTGGTGCAATGGAATTTAACTGTGCAGTCCCTTTTTCTGTACCTTCTACCTGCAAAATTGTTCTTTGTTAATGAGACAGCAGTGGCACAACAGACAAACCATTAACTCAAGGGTCTGAAGGACTGACAACCCACTTCACATACAACATGGATATTACTGTTTGGTAGACAGAGTACACAGAAACAACTTTGAACTGAATGCAACAGAGTACCCCACCTCCAATCCTGTGCCATCTCCTTTTCTAAATAGAGGCAAGACAGCCATGGACTCCTTAACATCCACTTCTTGATTACTCCATTTCAGAATGCTGCTTATTCTGTACGCATGTACATATACATACACAATTCTGAAATACTCATCTTTCCCAAAACAGAAGACACTCAGATACAGCATTTAAATTAGTGACCAAGTTCTCTATACCTTTTTTTTTTGTCCTTTCACAAAATCACTTAGAGGTGAGTGCAGCCCCATTAAGGCATTAAGGGCTGAAGTGGAAGAAAGCTGGGCTGAGATTATATATGTTTTGCAATGAGACAGCCTCCCGAGTCCTTCCCAAAGCAGTTCACATCACAGGAGGACACATGAGCTCCACTATTTCCTGTGGTAAATTTTGCAAAATGTGAGTTTATTGCTCATGTTGAGCCTTAGATTTATTTACAGGTTCATTCTGCAGCATTTCATTCACACAGGTACAGTAAGATAGCTACAAAACCCAGCTTCCTTGCAAGGGTCTATGTTTGTGTATCACGACACATCTTTTCCTCTATAGGCTCTTCCTGAGGTACAAAGTTTATCTTGAGCATTTTTCATTTCAGGAAACATTTTACCTTGTAAATTTCAGGAGCTGGACTTTGATGATCCTTGTGGGTCCCTTCCAACTCGGGATATTTTATGATTCTGTTTAGTGCAACACCCAGGAACTACATTCATGCACAAATCCATCCCACAACTCTACTATTAGTGAACTCCACTATTAGGTGAATCACAAGCCACAAATAAAATGCTGTGATGGAAACCCTGAAGTGAACTGCTTTGAAAGGACAAATGGTATTTCCGATTCACAATCACTTCTCAATGAAAGAGTTTGCTAACAACCATTAATATTATGCAGTATAGCCAAAGTTTTGTTACCTGTGATTCAGCTACTCAAGTTTCCAATAAATCCTACCAGGAGCCACTTAGGTGGAGGCTTGGATCACGATCACCTCATGCCCAAGCTCCCACAGGCCATGGTAAGTCCTGGAATGACAGGTACTGGGGCTACAGTGGCACACACATCCAAAACTAAAAGCCTACCATTTCCTCTTCAACCTGCATTCAAACAACAGTACAAGAAAATAAACTTTGGTTTACTTAGCAACATATCAATGTCCTACTGTGTGGAGTATTAGCATTGGGTCTGACTGAAGAGGATAATCCACTTTGTAATTTAGTTAAATTACTAATTTTAACAAAGATAAGTACCCTGTATAATTTTGCAGTGCTTAAAGAATACATCCTTTGAGTATTCTGCTCTAAGAAACATCAGCTTGTTATAATATTTTAAATTTATGGAACATTTGTAACTGCTGTTATATCAGGAAAAATATTAAATCTGCACAATAAGTACAAACTTTATATGAGAAAGTATACTTGTAAGTGCATGATGATCTCCTGAAGTCTGCTGAGACACTCACTTCCACAAAAGACACAGACAACATCCCTGAGGATAGACTCAAATGTCCCACAAAGTGCAACTCAGTTTAAAAAAAAGGCTACTAACAGAAAAGCAAACAAAAAACTGTCTCCACTCTGTTGGCTGTAAAAAGAGAGGCTTATCTGCATTCTCAACTAGGAGTGGTTGAGAACCCCTTCTTCAAAAAAATGCCTTAAAAGCCCATACTACTAACAAGAGAATGTATTATTCCTCCCAAATGTGGTTTAAACTAAGCAGAAACAAATTTTGTTTTGCACGGCACATACGCTTTGAAGTACATCTCTGCTTCTCTAGAGGAAAGCAGGCGTTTAGGCCACTACAGCAGAATCCATTCAGAATATAAAATAAATTAAAACCTGCTGATTAGGAGATCTTAACAATGTCTGTACAATGAAAGATAACATCTATATCCAAAATGAAAGATATGTTTTATCCTGTCTGTCCTCCAACTTTGAATCATTTTGACTCTAAGAAATAGCAGACACCAAGCAGGATGTGCCTGTATTCCGATCTAGGCCAGCACGGTCCAACTGGTGCCCATCGTCTGAATCTGGACCACAGGATGCCTCCATATGGCCTGCCACCTTTTCCTTGGAGGAGATAGGGAACAGCTGCTTGAGGAGCAAACGCTGCCTGAACAGCCAAACACCTCCTCCTGTGTCCGGCTGGCTCAAAGCCCAGAGCTGTCGCCGTGTTCCCATGGAAGGCAAGGAAGGAACGGGGGAAGAAGGCAGCAGAACCTCCCACCCACGCAAGGACTCGAGCTCTTCATCTGCCTGGCTTGGACAGACATAGCCCAGCAAAGCCTGGAGCTGCTTCTGCCATGGAGAGGGGCAGCCACAGGAATGGCCCCATGAAGCCCCAGGATCTGCTGTTCCTGTCATCATGGCCGGGGGTGGGATATACCAGAAGTGACATGAAAATCAGGAATTCGGCACGTGTTTGCAAAGTCTAAACCACCTTACAGTAGCTACACTAAGTGGTACAGTAAGAGCATACTGTCAATCTTCAATCTGCTGCCAGCAAAACAGATTAATACAATATTTTGGCCTTCACAGAGAGGAAAAACACAGAAAAGCATAAATATATTTCATTATTAACTGCCTATTTATTTATTATTGATCAAGAAGAACAACTTGGGCATTGAAACCCAGACAAAGCAAATTAGACAGCAACACTATTTTTACCTTTGTAACTGCCCACTCAATGTAATTTTAAATCTCTCCTTAAGGTGACATGCATAGTAGACAAGCAAAAAAAGGGAAAGATTTTACAGGGTTTACAACTGTGCCATCTTTCTTCCACTCATTTTTCACAGCGTCACTGACATCATTTCAGAAAAAAAGCTATTTGACTGGTATGCCAATGAGTATAAATCAAGCAGGGAGGAAAAGTGAGAATCCTGAAGACCTACCTGGTACAGAAACAAAACTGAATCTCTGTTTCAAATACATCTGCTTTTGACTGCATAGTGGTTGATCTCTTTGGAAGCACTAAAATATTCTCTATTACTCTATTATTATCAACTTTAAAATTATTACTTTATTATTATCAACTTAAAAATAATAAACATCATCTGATTTCTTCAGTAGGGTGTTTTAAAAGACAGTATACTTGTCTGCATTCAACTCAAGTAACATTTAGGACACAAAAGTTAAATGGTGGTGTCTTCAAGCCAAGCACAGAGAGACACCAGATGTTCTACTTCACGTTGACCTGGAAAATCATATGCTTATTGGAATAGATAGATTAAAAACAACACAGAAAAATAATGTAAGAGCAGCATAAGTCACATTGAAAGTATCATCACAACTTCAAAAATTGGTGTAAAAATTATGCTAGAGATGTGAAATCTCACCTAATATACCCAATATTGAAGTCACACAAAATACCAGATTTTAAAGATGCTATGATGAAATCTAGAACTTGATGTGTTAAACATCCGAACTAAAATGATATTCCAGTCCCCAAAAGCTAATGACTGGATTTTAGAATTTCATCACGTTAAATCAATTAGTCAAATTTTATATGAATAATATATGAAATTTAGTATCTGATCAAAAGAGATTACAGCCTCCAGGAAATTAAGTTCTCTGTCCAGTACTGCACACAAACAGATCAAAACATCTTTGGATAGATTACTGGAAAGCTTATATTCACAACAGGACTACAACAACACTTTCACAGTGTCCAGATGTCAATACACCCTAGTCAGAAAACTGTTTGACAGTGTTCCTGTGAAATGCTGGAAGCAAATCAGACTACAGATAATACCTAAAAATTTTTAAAAACTTCTACCAAATTCTATTTTAAAAAAATATTAAAAAGAGTGTGACTCATGCGGCAGCTCCTGTCTTCTTGAGTAAGAGGAACTTGACAGAAGGAAAAGAAAGCAAGTATTTGCTTATTAACTATGCAAAGAAACATAAAAGTGAGTCAAAGAAAGTAAGTTTACTTGCTAAAATGTTACTTAAATAGGTGACTTTGCCTTCTTCATTTAGTAAGAATTTTACAATTAAACTGATGTCTCTTGTACTGGGGAGCCCAGTGCTGGACACAGTACTCTGGGTGTGGTCTCACCAGCGCTGAGTAGAGGAGAAGGATCACCTCTCTCAACATGCTGTCAACAATCCTAATGCAGCCAGGATGCCATTAGCCCTTTTTGCTGCAAGGACACATTGCTGGCTCATGCTCAGCTTGTCCCCCAACATAATAATGGGATCATTTCACTCCAAGTGCAGGACTTTGCGCTTCTTGCTAAATATCAATTAGCAGCCCATTTCTCCAGCCTGTCAAAGTCCCACTGGATGGCACCTTACCAGAAACTGAAGTGAGGCTAACAGGCTTGTAGTTCCCTGGAATGATCTTTTTATCCTGAGGATAGGAGTGAGTTTGCTTTCTTCCAGTCCTCAGGAAAGTTTCCCAGTCATCATGGGAAGATGACTGGGGAATCATCGCTCATAGACCACTGAGAGTCATCGAATTTGCTTTGAAAGGACCTCTAAGGATCACCTAGTCCAACTCCTCACTGTGATGAACAGGAATATCTTCAACTGGATCATGGTTGCTCATAGCCCCATCCAACCTGACCTGGAATGTTTCCAGGAATAGGGCATGAACAACCTCTCTGAGCAACCTGTGTCAGCATTTCACCACTCATTTTGTAAAAAATACCTTCCTTAGATCTAGTCTAAATCAACCCTCTTTTTTGAAAATCATTACCCTTGGTCCTTGCAACAAGCCCTGCTAAAATGTTGGTCCCCATCTTTCTCACCCCCTTTTAACTATGAAAAGGCTGCTTTAAGACCTCCATTTTTTTTCTCCAGGATGAACAAGGCCAGCTCTTTCAGCATTTCCTCACAGGAGAGGTGCTTTAGCCCTCTGATTATTTCTGTGGCTATCCTCTGGAATCTCTCCATGTCCTTCCTGTGCTGGGGACCCCAGAGCTGGGTGCAGTACTCCAGGTGGGGTCTCTCACCAGAGCAGAGGGATTGAATCCCCTCTCTCAACCCGCTGGCCACCCTGCTTTTGGTGCAGCCCAGGGTACAACTGGCTTTCTGAGCTGCAAGCACACATTGCTGGCTCATTCACCAGCACTCCCAAAGTCCACCTCTGCAGGGCTGTTCTCAATCCCTTCAACCCACAGCTGTATTGATAGCATGGGTTGCCCCAACACAGGTGCAGCACCTTGCACTTTCCCTTGGTGAACTTCATAAGGTTCCCAAGAGCCCATTTCTTAAGCTTGTCCAGGCACCTCCAGATGGCATTCTGGTACTTGGAACTCTTGAAGGCCAGTCTTACCACTAAAGGAAGGCATTTGTTACCCCCATTTTACATGTTCTATGTCACAGTCCTCTGCCTCATCCAGCAGCAGGCCCACATTTCCTCTAATCCTCCTTTGGTCACCTATGTACATGTACAAACCCTTCTGAACACCTTTGATATCTCTTGCAAGATGCAATTCCTGCTGGGCTTTAGGTTTCCTAACCACATCCCTGGATGATTGGACAATATCTCCATATTCCTTACAAGTTACCTGTCCCTGCTTTCACCTTCCCTATTTTTCCTTTTAATGTCTGACTTTTTGCCAGGAGTTCCTTGCTGATTCATGAAGGCCTTCTGGCACTTTTGCCTGACTTCCTGCTTTTTGGGATGAACTTCTCCTGAACTTAGAGGAGGTGCTCTATCAATACTAACTATGTTTTCTTTCTTGGATCCTTCTTCTCTCCACAGCCTTATACCATGGGACTCTTCCAAGCAGATCCATGAAGTAGCCAATACTGCTCTCCCGAAGTCCAGCATTGTGACCTTGCTGTTTGCTCCTCTCAGGATCCTGAAATCCACCACCTCATGGTCACTACAGCCAAGGCTGTCTTCAACCCCTGCATCCCTAACAAGCCCTTCTTTCTTTGTAAGTATGAGGTCCACAAATGCAAGTAGCATCTCTCCTCATTGGCTCCTCCACTGCTTGGCTGAGGAAGCTCTCCACAAACCTCCTGGACTGCTTATGCCCTGCTGTGCTGTTCCTTTAACAGACACTGGAGTGAGGTCCCTGCTGAGGACCAGGCCCTGCAAATGTGAAGCTGTGTTTAGCTATCTGTAGAAGGCCTCATTAACTTCTTCCTTACTCCTGATCAGGCCTTATAGCAGAGGCCCACTGCACTATCAATCATATTGGCTGAGGTTCAGGTCTTCTGTTTTTTCTTTCTTTCCAGACTGATAACTTGCTCTTCAGAAAAAAAAAAAAAAACGTGGCCCCTCAGTGGTCCAAAGACTACAGGCTGAAAACACTGTGTAAATCAATGCCAAATGCCATCCTGGACAGTCCCACAAAACTGGTGTTTTTTCCAGCACATGAGAGACAGCTTCATAGAGATACTACTTACAGAGTGCCACTGAATGCATATAGCCATGGCAAAAGCTATGGTTAGCTAATGGTCTGCTGGTTTTGGACTTACCACTTCAAAAATTTTAAAAGACAACTAAAGTTATCGTAAAATTGTCTTTTATTCAGGTAGGTAGCCTTTACTACAGCTGGGGAAAAGATACAACACTGCTTCAAACTCATCATGTTCAAAATGGAAATAGTTTGGACACTTCCACCTCCTCTAAGTGCATTCCTTGTCTTCATATCTTGTTTTGATTCACAAAAACTTCTCTGTAGCTGACTACAAACAGGCATAGAGATGCACCTGAAAATTAAACACAAAGACCACTGCATATTCTTTTTAAAAAGCTTCAAATTTGGCTGTATTTTCTTTAGGAATATGATCTCACTGTGATTGTCTGTAAACTATATGGCTCCCTCTTGTGTCTATCATACCACATTTCAGTGGACAAAAAAATTTTAACATTAAGCCATAAATATCTGGGCTTTGTTCAACCTTCTGCAGGCATGCAGTGCTCATAAATGTTAAGGAAGTCACAGACATACCTTTCTTTCTCTCCCCCTGAGAAAAGGAAACCCTGCAGCTTACAGAATTTCTCTTTGGGACAAACTATAAAAAAAAAATCTTGCAAGCTACAAGTGTGCAGCAATGAAAGTAATCTTTTGAGCACTCCCTGTATTTTGATATGAATGCAGAGGCCAAATGCACCACTGAAGTACATCTGCAACAACTTTTAACTATTTTTTAGTCATCAAATTACATATGTTTAGAGAGGTGTCAGTGTGGTTTATAGAGCCTGGCTAACATGCTCAAGAGTTTATTTTTGTCTGCTCAACGTCCCACCTGTTTCTGCTTATCAAACCAGACGACAGTTTAGCTTGCAACAGCTGTGAAATTCATAAATCTGCCCATTCTTCATGTGTAGCCAGACTAAGCACTTGGAGAAAGAGTCAGAACTGCAGCAGTCACCCTTTATGGAGAAGCTAAGGAAATAAAACAGAGCAGCACTTCTCAAACCATGTTTGAAACTGCTCACCATCAGAAGCCAAGTTATTTTAAAAGCAGTCTAGCAATCCTATTTGGAAAGAAAAAGAAGCATTTGAAGACAGAACCTGTTAACCCTTTTATTCCCCCCACCATTAGAAAAATTTTGTAGACTAAAAATGTTGCAAATGGAATATTTTTTCTGCACAAAGTAGTCCATTTTTTAGTATCTTCAAATAGCAAAAAACCCCAGATTTTATTTCAAGATGCTGCTAGCATTACTTCCCACAGTAGAACAACTATCAATAAAGTAAACATAGCTTTAAGATTTTTGTACTACAAAAAATGTATTTGTACTTTAAAAAATACACTTTAAAAGATATTTCTACTTTAAAAAATTAGTCTGCATATTGAAAGCAATATGAAAATCCTGATCACACAGGACAGCTTTCATTTAAACACTTCTACTAAAGCAGTAGTAGTACTGAATGAAATGACGGTATACAAAAATCTAAAAAAACCTCATTTAATCAAGCTTGCAGAGTACACTGCCTTTCACAGACAAGTGGGTTTGCTTTGCTTTTTTCATTTATATGAAAAATTTCTCTTTCGCTGTTTCTTCCCTTTTCCATCTGCTCATGAATTACCCTTAGCATTAGTATTTTGTGGGTCAATTTTGTTCAAAACATGATATGAGTACATGCAAGCTGATACTAAAATTAATTTCAGCTTTTATGAATAAGGAAAAGTGGTACTGTTTTAGGGAAGAAAGAGACTTCTATTTTTTCTCTATCAACTCCTTTCCTCCACCATTTAATAAATTACAGGCTCTTATTTTTGAGAGCAGAAGCAGAAATCAAAAATTTAAACTTTTCCATAAGTTTTCATCAAAAACATTAATAATAGCTGCCCAATACATACAGTTGGCATTCCTGGAGCCAACTGAGTTCATCTGACTTTCTAATGTGAACAGTACTATTTGCTGAACAGTAGTGAAGAAACATTCAGCTGAAATTGTGGTTACATGGCAGTGCTGAAGTAAGGCACCAAACAACCAGGACCCACTTAAAATTTAACTAAATACTTATTACCTCTCATTCTGCAAAGGAAAGTAAATAAAGCAAATGAATCCTACATGACCTACCTTCATCTCATGTTCAACAATGTGAAATAGCTATAGAACAAGATATGTAACAAGAATACAAGGCAAACAATAAAAGCATTTGTCAGGAGAACCAAAAACAAATTGATCTCATTTTCTGACCATTCTGCATTTCAGAGATTTTTTTTTAACTAACATTGCAGCCACACAACCTCTCCCATAACAGTACTAGTGCAGGATTAGTGAAAATGATGGAACTGGTCATAGTGATAGTTCAGCTGAATGAGATGATTCAGTTCTGAAAAGAACTGCAAGAGCAAGAATAGCAGCTAGAAGAATTGGATAATGTTCCACCATATTCTGCTAATAACTTGTTAAAAACAGAAGACCCTTTTAGGGTGAAAAAATTGTTCTAAGGTCCAACATTTAGAAGCCGTTTGATCAGGCAGCATATTTTGAGAAACGAAGTGAATGCTGAAGACCAAGTGTGGACTGGCAGTCTAGGAGAGGCCACGGCAAGTAAAAAGAGTTGGCTGAACGATCGTTTCCTCTACTGTGACACCTGGAAGGAAGAATTCAGTTCCCTTCCAATATCAAAGCCACTGTTTCTAGCTTATTCCTTGTGCATCCGATTAGACTTTCACCAACCATTTTCAATTACTTCAGTTTTCAAAACGTATCCCTCTGCTCCTTATACTTCATAAACTGAATCTGTGTTTGAAACATATTCAGTTCTTGAAACATCAAACAGCTACACAAAAGACTGTAACTTTTGTTAAATTAAAACAGTTGACAGAACAGCTTTGGAACTCTGGTAACACTAAAGGAGAATAGAATTGCCTTGTGTCTTCTGACCTTTCTCATGGCCAAACAAAACGTCTCTAGATCACACATTTGGGGAGATTCAGTACACAGAGCCATACATTTTTTATACAGATTGTGCCACAAAAAGCTTTGAATGCCTGGACATGGAGCACTACCTTGAGAACAACACATCAACATTCACTTACAACATTATATCCAGATATCAGTCAGACTAACAGTTCTGTCAGAAACTTGGTTTAAATCATTACTTCAGAACACAATGAGAAGTTCACCCATCTCAAGCCTCTCCATACCCTAACTGTTACCAGATGGGTTTATCTTTGTATTTGAAAGCAATCAAAAATAATTACACTAAACAGAACAGAAAACAACAGTTAATCCAGTTCATTGGAAATACAACATATGCAATGGTTTTATTCTGTCAATTAACAATTATAATTTTACTTTGTTAAGTGCAAACTACACAGTTTTCAAAGAATCATAGAGGCATGCATAGATTTCAGATCTCTGCAGGTCATAAAGAAAAGTTTCCAACCCACAAACTTCTAGAGACTTGCTAACAGTAGCAAGATGAAAGCAGTGACTGGATCATTCCTTATCTCCTTTTCCCAAAAACAAACAAATCCAGATCCCTTAGTCTCCCATACAGATAAAGGGCTGAAGCAAATTACATCTTAATAGCCCTCCTCTGGTCTCAGTCCAGTTTGTCAACAAGTTTCCAGTTTGTCAATGTGTCTTTTGCACTGGTGGGCCCAAAATTGTACACTATTCCAGATGAAGCCTCACCCATTTTTAAACAAAGGACAATAATCACTTCTCTCAACCACCTAAATACATTTTTATATATCTATAAGCCTACAGAACTGCCAAATTTCAATAGCAGTTAAAAAAAAACAGCAGGAAATTGCTTCAATGATTCAGACTTTCAAGGGCAATATACTTGTACTATTATTCAGCATCACTGCTTTCACACCTTCCACAATAAGGATCATGAGGACAACATGTATATACTATATTTAAGATTCTTACCTGAATAACTTTGTAGAAATAGGCATACTGTCGAGCTGTATTTTTATATTGGCTAAAAACATCATGTATGGCCTGAGTTGATTGAAGATACTGTACTTCATCTTCTTCAAAATAGAGAGGAGTATCATATTCACTAGGGAGAGTCTGGATGTAGGGCAGCCAGAAAGAGTTGGGGTTGGCTCGCTCACAAAGGAGATGGAATGCCAATGTTATATTGCCCATGGCTTGAAGAATTCGATCTTGAGAATACAGAGATCCTGAATCAACCAAGAAAGGCGAGGAACTAAATTGATTCTCCATGGAAAATATCCTAGATTTGCTTTAAATTAACATGATTAAATAACAGGTAAGCACTTAACAAAAAGAAAAAGCTTTTCAGGTTTCTAAAATATTTAGCCTACACTTTATTATACTGCAAGATTTTTGACACAGCAAATGCCTTGTGTACAATTGCATTACAAAACTAAAACAATATTCTCAATACCTCAGAACATTTTATCTCCAAGTACTATACAAGCTACATAATACATGTTCAAAATAACACAAACACTTGTGGAAGATATCCAGTGCACTCAGCCAGAAACTAACCGGGAAATTAAATTCTTTCCACTGACACTTCAAGTTTATAAGTATTCCCAACCTCATAAGGCTGGCATGATAAGCAAGCCCTGTAAAGAAGATCAGCTAAAAAAAGAAAGTCTCCTACTGAAAGATCCCATAAATATTAATTTCTTTCTTAAGAACTTCCTTGAGCTCTTACCTAAGACTGAATTTTTAGCTGACTCAACCGTCATCAACAGTTTTCTAGGAACCCACAGAAACAATTCTTCAGCCTACAGAAAGGAAAGAAATGCAATACAGGGTCAGCCAGCATTTATATGATATGCCAAGTGTCTCAAATATACACCAACTTTATTTACAAGTTGTTTGCATTTTTTTTGATCAAAATTATTCTGAATCTAAATTCTTCCTTCTCTTCCACTGCAAATTCAACAAACAACCTGTGGTAAGCAGTGTTTCAATCTGCATTACACAAACCTTTAAAACAGGCACTCAGATACAAAATAAAACCCTTCCATTTTGGAACTGCTACAATGAACAACACAACATTAAAGCTACCAGACACATTATATTGCTAATAATTACATGATCACATTTTCTCACAGTAGAGTTTTTTCATATTGGCAGTTTTTATTCTAGAAGAACTGTTCAGGACTTTTATCAATGTTTGAACTGTGTGCTAATGAAGCTCTTAAATGATTATACAGGGCTCATTTTCTAATAATCATTCTACAACAGCTTATTGGTCTTCAAACCTGTTTCCCATCTAAAAACAGGAATGGAAAGACACAATTTTAAATGCTTACCTTTTAACAGTTATCTAACTCTGTGTGTATCGTATTATCATAATTTTGGGATTTTTTCAATTTCACTGGAAAATAGGTATTGCAAACACCTCTTTCTGAGACAACAAGACCAATTCTTTAAAAGAAGGAACATGAATGAAAAAGAGAAGAGACTAAATAGGTATTGCAAATACCTCTTTTTCAGGCAAAAACTTTTTCAGTTCTTTAAAAGTGACATGAAAGAAGAGGCTAAATAGTTAGAAAACATGGAATAAAGAGATACATCAGTGTAAAAGAACTGATTAAAAATTCACAGTACTATCAGTAGTCATCAAAAATAATACTCTATTTTATCAATAATGTTATTCTCAAGTACACAATGTTTCAGAACAGCATAAGCAGGTAAAAGGGGGAAAAGGGTGAGCATTTCAGAGCTCTGCAGATAGATTAGAAAACTGTGGTTGGAATATAAGTCAAATGTTCACATGCTCACCTTTATCTCTCTTGTTGCTTTCAAACCAAATCCCTCCTCTTCAAAGTTAGCTATTTCAAAACCCTCTGTGGATGCTCCATTTTCAGTTGCCCACTTTATCAATTCAGGAAAATAGTCATCTCTTTTTCCATCAAAGACAACAGACAAACCTATATACACAATTTAATGAAAAACAAATGCAGAAATAAGAGAATCCAGAAAGATAAAAAAGCTCAGTATAGAAGCCCATGTTAAAAGCTATCTGCTATCTCACAGCGGTGCTACTTTGAAGAAGCTGAGTCAGAACTGGTCTCTGTTAAGTGTTACTCAATATTATATAAATGTCATACCCAATTTTCATCAAATTCATTACTGTGCCAAAATGGCTTACCAGTCATCTTAAAAATGCAACTGCCCAAACTGAGCAGTAATGAAATATGAAACTCTCCTCTTCTTTCCCTTTTAATAAAAGCCAAAATATTTCCAATCTTAATATCAATGATAAATGCAATCACCACAATATGTTGATACAGACAAGGAAGAATTTGAGAGGCA
Source organism: Camarhynchus parvulus (assembly GCF_901933205.1). NCBI lineage: Eukaryota > Metazoa > Chordata > Aves > Passeriformes > Thraupidae > Camarhynchus > Camarhynchus parvulus. Next base: position 49,284,472 of record NC_044575.1, read on the forward strand.
AGCTGTAATTTCATTAATTCAGCACTGCAACTGATGATAAGCAGATCTTGAGTTCCTTCTTTCACATACAAGACAGTTAGCCTTTTCCTGTAGCATATGGATCTACTAAAATATCTAAGCATAGATCTAAGGATAGATCAAAACTATCTAAGGATCATCCTACTGACATCACAGAGCTCATCCAAATTTTTACACTTTGCTTCTCCAACAACATGTGGTCCACCAGTGGAATCACAAGCCTCATTCATTTCCTCAGCTTTCTTCTACTGTGAATGCATTTGAATCTCTCTGTAATAGTTCCTGGCTATACTCAGCTAGCTCCTTTTGTACCTCTTTGCCTCTGTCTGTTCTCTTCAACCCAAACTCTAGTGTCAGATCAAATTAAAAGCGCCCAAAGGCCCCCAAAATGCTCAGGCCATTTTATGAGTGACAAAATGTCATCAGCATTACATCCAAAGATATTTTGGCTAAGCACAGAGAATAAAATACATTTTGAGATCAAAATTATTTTAGGCAAGTAGCATTAGTGTATTTAAAATATCCTCCTCCTGCCTTCAAATTTTGCATTTCAAGGCCCAGAATGAATCAAGTCTGTAGTTAACTTAAAAATGCAAGCATCATTTAAAACTTTCATCTTTGATGATGCAGTATAAAAATTTATTAAACATTTGCAAAGTATTTTTTTAATATAATGCCCTCACAAACATATTAAGGCTAGTTGCATAGTCTCTACAGAACTTGATAGGTATTTACACGGTCCAAGATTTTGCTCTTGTGATTTCCAACTTTTGCTACTCTATAAGACTAATGGAAGCTTTTAACATCCAGTTTGTACTTGGGACCATTCTTTAAGCATCTCTAAAATTCTGCTTCTGTTCTTCGTATACAATGTGGACCAATACTTCCCAATTTTTTCCAAATTAAAGAGAAGATCACCTCCTTTAAGCCATAAGCACCATTGAGAAATAAATAGTTTCTACATGGAACAAACATAGTTGTACTGATGAAAATCTATACTGCAAATTAGCTTTATTTAAGATTTTGCTAATGAGTCAAACAAAGAAAATTTCAGAAATTAAAAAAACTCAGTTTTCAAATTAAGAGCTTTCTATACCGAAGATCATTCTAGTTCACATCCTGCACCTCATGTTCTAGTAAAGAAAAGCACAAAGTATAACATTTTTGGTAATATATATTAATTATATATTATTAGGTCTAAAGCCTTTATTAAGTTTGCAGACTCTGTAGATTAACTATAATGTTCCATTTAAAATAGTCTTGAAAGACACCATACCATTGCTGCTTACTATGTATGTAAAAATGTTACATGGAAAGACACTTGTATGTCAATAGCAGTGTGGTTAGTAGGTTTTGTGTCTTCCAAGGAAAAACTAAGCTCAATTAACAAGATACTGTTACACTAATTCTACCATCTCTGCCAGCAGCATCTTTCCCGTGGATAGTTTAATCTTTACGGTGCAGAAGAAAGATTCAGAGACAAGGCCAACCCCAGTGCTAACTCTGCTCTTATTAACCTGAATTATGACTTTAACACATATATTACATCATAAAAATCTGCACATGTACAGTAAGTTTATACAAGTCATGGCACAGTTAAAAATGAACCAAGTTCACATCTACATCACTACAGAATGCAGTCACTGAAAGAGCATCATTTATTCTTCCATACACCCTCGGCCAAAAACTGATCAGAGGTCTGTTAAGTCCTTTCATGGAGTAAGATCTTTCTGCATCAGTCAAAATATATTAAAAACAGGTGTAAAAGGGAAGTTTCAAGCCTCTTAAGTATCTGCTTTATCAAGTAACACCATGAACTAGTCAAGCTCCATTTATATGTAGTCTGGCTTTCTTGCTATAACTGTATAAATACCAGAGAAGAAAGAATTGCTTAGGACTTTTTCAGGTACATCCAGCCCAAATCTATTCATTTCAAGTTATTTCTCAGTCATTAAAATATATCTGTCATAAAAGAGGTTACTTCTACTAAAATTATATGAAAAGGATTTTTTAGAGTATACCTCCAAACATAACAAAATTACTATAAAAAAGTATTATCAACAGCAAGATGTTACATTCCATCAGAGAAGACAACTGATCTAGTATGAAAAAGAAGCATACCTTAAACTTTGGAAAACTGGCAATAAAATTCTTCAGGAACTGTGATATTACAATAATTTCTTTATTTTGATTATGTGCATCATTTAGAACATAGAGATTTATTAGCTGCTGCATTTATTTTGTGTATTTACATACTTTTGTCATCACTTGATGTCCTGATGTTGTCTTGCTGAAACTGTTTCAACACCCAGTAAAGCCTTAATGTAAAACAGTTACAAATTTAACTTTAGAATGTTCAGATTTATAGAGACAGAACAGCAGACTACGCAACCAGGAACTAAGGCAGCCTATTATTCTCTAAGGATTGTTACTTCTAGTCCTTCAGACGGTGATAAGAAAACAACCTCAAGTTCCTTTTTCTACTTACCAGACAAAATTCTCACAGGATCATTTGTCTGTGATAATCATACAGAATTCTGAGTATTAAAGTGGTTAATGACAGTGGTGAAGCCCACCTGAACAATTCAGAAACACTGCAAGTGTTTCACATTTACCTTTCTGCTTTTTGCGGATTTTCTCCACAAGCGAACGGATCTGTACATATTCCTCCCATTCCTTACCAGGACCTGGGGGAGGACTGCTGCATTCTGGAAATAAAAATGCTTTCTTTAATTAAGTATATTTTATATATACACACACATATATATATATGCACAGACACATATATATTTAATCCCCAGAATTATGTTTTCACAGTAACTTAACAGAACCTCAGTACTATCTGTCCTTCAAATATGTTCACATGGCAAATAAAACTATCTCCACTGTTATAAACATCCCATTATAAGACAGGTAATTAATTTAGACTTTTGAAATCTTAACAGTATAACTTACTTTTATTTTTAATATTCCTTCAGATATAAGAAATAGCAAATGTCTAAAAAGCTGGGAAGAAAAAAAAGTAAACAACCAGGCCATTAAGTAAATAATAGCACAGATAAGACAAACAACAAAAAAAGTGTCTGCTTCAATAATTCAAGCAAAGCACTCTGTTTACATTACCCTGCTTGCCATCACTCTTGCTGTAATGAAAGCAGATAATAATAGCACAGAGCATACCTTAAATAATTGAGAAATTTGCTGGTACATACATTTGACCTGCCTAGTCATTACTGTTTTCATAGATGCACAAGTACTGCAGGGACAAGCAAAGGAACACAAAGCCATGCTTCAGCTTTAGATTACATCCACAGTGTGTCTCTGCCAATATTCTAAATGTCAGTGTGTGGATTTCTTGATCTAAGCCATGTAAATCCAAGTGGACAGCTGAAGATTACCTTGCTCAAGTGATTTGAAAAATCTTCGCATAGAATAAAATATGGAAGCTTGACAAAAAGAACAGCTGATACTTGTCTTTGCTTAGCAAATTAGATCCACATTTTATTTTTGGTAGCAAAGCAGAGGCCAATTGTAGCATAAGCATCAAACTGCTTTGCCAACTCCTTGTCTCCTCCTCATGAGCAATGCTAAGAAAAATTTTAATTTTCCTAAGGCAACACTTAGATGTGTCCAGAATATGAAAATCTGGAGTTGTGTTTCAAAAAGAACTGTATCACAGCACAGTTACTAATGACAGTAGAAAGAGTCAATAGTATTTTAGCATCATTGTATGAAATTATGCTCTGCTTTTCATATTTACTAGAAATAATGGATGAGTTCCAAGTTCCTCAACAAGTGAAACAATCTTTGGTCTACACACAAGATCTAAGCACTATGAAAAGTTTCCAAACAGCAACAACAACAAATTTATCTAAGCAACATAAATATCTGTGCAGTTGAACTGAGTTGTATTACTGCTTCCCACAGTTAATTTCCCTACTCTAGTATCAGTTCAAAGCACTGTTAAAGTGATAAATGGAAACAGTGTAATTTTTCAAGTTTACAAGAAAAACATTTTTGACAAAGCTTCAATGACAAGTTATCTGGTTGTTTAAAAATCTAATCTCACCCAGTATTTATGCTTGTAACCAGATGAAAAGCCAAATGTTGCCACAAATACGGTCTGTCCAATAAATATCCATTTAAATAAGCCAAAGATGGCACATATTAACAGAGGTAGTTTAGTATCTATCTCAAAGTATCCACCTTAAGCACCCTAAAATAGCATGTCTGGCCACTCACAGAAAAAATCCAACTCACTAGCTTCAGCAAGAAAATGCTTTTGTGTGGTTTGCACAGCATCCCTTTTCCCAGAGAGGCATAAAAACAAAACTTACTTTGCAATAACTCACTAATTAGATTCAACATTTCCTTTGGAGATACTGTCGCTGTGGCTCCTGTACCTGACTTCTGAGTTTTTACTCGGCTTTTCTTCCCCATCTTCCAACTAAAACAGATTAAGAAGCACACTGTCACCAATTACAATGAAACAAAATATGATAAGTATGAATGAACAAGATCTTCTTTCATTAGTCACATGAAAAAGAAAAGAATGAGAAATTATTTCTCGCACATATATATGTGCAAGTATTATTTACATGGCCTGAACATAAGAGCTATACAGTGCAATCTGAAGCAATATTTCATGTAGTTGCATATTAATTACTTCAGGGTAATTAGAAACTAGAAATCTTAGAAACAAAAATTATTCTAATCACATGCAAATTCATTAGTTGTGAACAAATATTATGGATTCCAAAGTATTCAGGCTATAGAAAACCAGGTTATTTTATCTCATCAGCTGCATGGCCAATAGCAGCTGAATTTGTATTTTGACTGTATGTTACATAGTAATTCAAAATGAATTGAAAATTAAGTATTCCATTTCAAATAAAATCAAAATACCATCTGTATATCTTTGCTGCAGCTTCTTCTGATTCAAGGCAACTAGTTAAAGAAAACTTATTTTCAGTTCCCAAAGTAAATGGAACATCATCTTAGGCTGGTATTCCAATATTCAGTGCCCCTTGTTCTCATGCAGGACTTAAATCACACAACACCTCCTGGAACAGCATTGTAGTAAGGTGTGAAATATCCAGGGAATTTCTCACATGCACTGGGAGCAATTTCTGATGCTGGCACTGAAGAGGCTTCTAGAGGAGGGACTGAGCAGGATCTGGTACTCATGAATAAGGAAGAACTGCTTATGCATGAGACAGCCAAGTGCCTCGGATGCAGTAGTTGTGAAATCGTAGCGTAAGTCTTGAGAAAAGAAAGGAAGGAAAAACAGAAACATAGGTAAAGTGGAACTGGGGACAGGCAACTGAAGGAGAATTATTATTATTGCCCACTGTCTGGGCAAGCAGAGGATGAAAGAGGGAGGCCAAAGCTCGTTTGGAGCCAATATTGAGGATGAATGTGAAAGGCAAGAAGATTTTACCATGAACAGAAGACACACTGAGGAAAGCGTAATTCAGCTGCTAAATCAGGAAGCTACCTAGTGATAAAAGGTACAGAAAAAGTTGAGACACCCAACACTCTGGGCATGGTCTTTACCAGCAAGGGCTGCTATCAGGTTTACCATGTTTCTGCATTTAGCAAAGTTTGAGGGAGAGGAGCTACCAAATCAAAAAGCTATCTAGGTAAGCTGGACCTCTGCAAGTATGTACGATCAGATGGGAAACATCCAAAGTACTGAAAAAGCTAGCTGATGTCTCTGGAAGGTTGCTGGCTACCATCTTTGAAAAGTCATGGTAACTTAAAATCAAACAAACAAAATCCAACTGAAAGGCAAGGTGGAGGCAGCAGAGAGTAAAGGATCCAGAGAACTAGAAAACAGTGAGTTTCACCTCACATGCTGTACAAAATGTAGAATGAGTTCTAAAAGAAAATTATTTCCAGGCATGATGAACATAAATGTGACTGGAATCAGAAAACAGACTTCTAAAGGCAAACCCTGCACTGCCTTAAGCAGAAGAGTAAGTGGCTTCATGGTCCAGGGAGAATTGGGGGTTGCCAGTGCTTTGACTTGTGCAAGGCTTTTAACATTATCTTCCATAGCACCTCAATTGTTAAACTGAGGAGACATGGACTGAATAGGCAGGCAAATAATTCCTTGAACCATGAAGTTCAAAGAGTTTTGGTCCATAATCCTTTATGCCAATCGATTAGGTGCTGTATTTCTCAGTAGACAATACCAGCCAATAATCACTAGATTTGGACGCTAGGACAGAAAGGATCCTCACATATTTACAGATTATATAAAATGGAAAAAGCAGCCAACACGTTGAAGGGCAGGACCAGTATTCAGAAGGATCCCAACTAACTGGAGGAAGAAGCCAGAAGTGACTTTGTTAAGTTATACTACGATAAAGTATCCTGCATTTGGGAAGGAAAAGATCATCATAGCTGCAGACTGGACCAGCAGCAGCTCTGCAGAAAAGGATTTGGAGACTCTAGGAGACAGCAAGTTCAACAAAGGCAGCACCCATAAACCAGTGAAAACTAACTGCAGTTTGAGCTGCATAAGCAAGAACATAAACAGCAGGTCAAGAGAAGCAATTATTCCCCTCTGCTTGCAGTGGTGAGGCCACAGGCCCAGTGCTGCAGCTTCGGGCCACACAGAGCAGGAGGTGCTGGCAAACTGAAGCACATCCAGAGGAAGGCCACCAAAAGAGCTAACACATAAGATGAAAGACATCATTTGTGCAGTCTGGAGATGAAAGGGAGTCCACTACTGCCTTCATCTATGTGATAGGGAATTATGCAACAAGTCAAGGCAGATTCTTATTGGAAAACCCAGCAAAAACTCAACAGGCAACAGACACACAACGCCTCAAAAGAAATTCCACATAGGCATAAGGAAACTCCTCACCCTGAGGATGGTTGAGCACTGAACAGGATGGAGATTTAACAGCATCTCCAAGCAACCTTGGAGAATTTAAAAATTTGACTTGGCAAGGCCCTAAGCAATCTGATTTAACTTTGAAGCTAAAGCAAAAAATGGAGCCTCTCAATCTCCAGATACACTTTTTTTCCTTACAATTCCACATTTTATTGCAACATGTTAGAAGTCTTCACGTCTATAAGTAGTCTATATAGTAAATAATATCTTCCTGTACAGCACAAAAGATTCTATGTCCAGTTACTTTGCAGTGAGATGGGAGACAGTCATGTCCACAACTTCAGACGTCTCAAATATTTCAAACATCTGCCTAAATCATCAAGATCACCACAGCCACAGCAGCTTTAAGTTACAACACATTGCACAGTAACATCCATAAAATGCAAAAGTCACTCTACAGAAACAGTACTTTGGGCTCCAGTTGTTCTGAACATTCTGTATATATAAAAGGAATAATTTTATCCTTGGTCAGTGTAGTTAGCTGACCCAAAATTACATGTTTCCTCTCATATGCTACCAAAAAGTTTTGCTCTTTGGCAACTGGTATTAACAATGCAATATATTGACCAGCAGCTGAAAATTCTAGTAGGAAAGGTATATAATCTGGCTGCTTTCCTTTTTCCATTAAGATTAGAGAGAACAAGAAGCTACCAAACCCAAGGTTTATTTTAAATAGTAACTTTGAATGATCAGGAAGCAAGCTAAGTTAACAGTGTTAACTTATTAACTCAAAATTAAAGGAGCTCAAAACTGACTGAAAAGCAACACCTCATAAAAGGGAAGTAAGGCAAAACTACAAGGTGTTTTCCAAAGGGAAGGCAAAGAAACTGAGTCTTTCATTTTCTGAATTAAACATAGTGCAAGAACAAAACTAGCTCTGAGTACACACAAGCTGTGAAGTCCTGGGGCATATCCACATCCCCTGATTTTAGCACTCTCTGACAGATAGATGTCAGAGGCTCAAACAACCCACCTGTGCTGCTTCATTTTATCAGTCCCCCCTGAGTTGCATAACTTACTTTCCCAATACAGTTTCTACCATGAAAAGCCCACACACGCAGCTGGTAATGAGATCCCACAGATTCAACGTGAGAACCACTGTCTGATCACATCTCTTGATGTTTGTGAATGAACACTGGACATCCTCTTGAAAGGTGCTGTTCCACCACAAACAGTTACAGTTGATATGAGATTTCTTAATATTTTTCAGCACAGATGAAGGGGGCAGTAATGCTCATTATGCAATCCATGTTGAATTTATAATAGTGCTCACCAGAAACAGGATCCATATAAAAGGTCAACCTGCCATAATGCAATGTGAGACAAAGATAAAGAATAACAATACCAACAAAAAATTAACTCGGAGTTTATTTCCATGGTCTTCCCATTATACAGTCTTTCCTTCTGGTTTGTTTTTTTCTTTACCCCCAGCAGTTTTCTCATGGTACATCCTTCACAAAGACTTTATTTGCACATCACCTATTGCATGTTCCACTCTCCCATATGCCATCCTGCTACATTTATTTTAGACTCTTCAGCTCTTGAGAAAAATCAAGTCAGATGGGTCTGTAATGGATCCAATAGCAGGATTGTAGATGAAGTCCAAAATCTTAAAAGCAAGAACAGTACAGCTCTGTGTTGATTCATACAAATGTTTTCTACATTCCCTCTAAGCACAAGTCCCTGCATCTTTAGAATCATCAGAAAATTAAAGCATTCACACACCGTGTATTTCATTATAAAAGTTATAAATTATGACCTATAGTTTATATCAAGATACTCATAAGTATTAAGATATGCAAGTTGAAAAAATGAAATTATTTTGAAGGATTTCATTTTCTCGTTTCCAAGAATGAAGCAAGTTAACTGATCAATAAACTGGGGAAAAACAATCTTAGCAAATGTTCTGTATAAATAACTAACAGTATACTGCATGCTTTTTTCTTTCCATTATTATTTTAAAGTTGCATTGAGAGGAATAATCTGCTTGAAATATAAACATCCACCAGTAAATTTATGAGAAGAAAAAAACCAAAGAAAACTGTGCACATTTTATAAATGGAGACATGAAAAGTGCCACTGTGGATTCAGAAAAACAACACAGGAATACATAAAGCTGTTCAAATATGGTACACAGTCAGCATCAATTTTTGAATTTTTCCTTGTATGAAATATGTTAGTAGAAATAATCCATTATTCCAATGAAAGTATTGGCAAGAATTATGTCTAAAGATAAAGCTGATTTCAGAGGATGTGAACTTCAGCTTCCCAAATAAAATGAAAAGGAAAATTTGAACAATGCTTTGTATTTATATTGCTACCCTAGATGAATATTGTTTCAGAGGCCAAAAACAGAAATCTAGCTGAAATCTGGTCTACACAAGTAAGAAATTCAAGGCTAATACAAGATATGTCTCAGCTACTACTGATGCTCAAATAACACACAGCAAACATACCATAGAAAAAAAGCTCATTGAACACAACTCATAAGATTGATGGCACCATAATCAGAAATGCATTTTTCAGTATACGGCTACCAGTATATGAATATGAAATAAGCTCTGTAAGTATCTCTGCTCTCTCCTTTGATACATGCATCCTGTCTAACTATTGCTTCTTAGCCATCAGAATTTCTATAGAGAAAATATTCTGCATGCATGATTAAATCAGCAAATCTCTCTCTCTCACACACACACAAAAAAAAAAGCAAAACCATCAGACTGACATCTTGGGATATCTAGTTAAGGAAGTATTTCCTTTCAAGGAATCATCTACCTTGATCAAAACTGTACTTTTGGATCCGATTCCCAATCAGAAAAACAGGTTTCTACTTCCTACACACTCATCTTCATTCACTGTTCAGTTACATGAAACAGATATAACTATTTAAACCTAAAGCATTTGACAGCTGTATTGTTTAGCAAGAGCCATAATTTGAAGGATTTGCTGCTATACATAGCTGTCTAGAAAATTAATTCCAAATACCAGCACTGTGAAGTCTACCTATCATTAAAAAGTCACACATTATATCTTATAAAATAAATAATTTAAAAATAGATTATGAATGTTTTTTCAAAACTTCTGAAATCTAACAGAACACTTCATCCAATTTCATGTTTGGGAAAAAAGTTTAGTTAAGGAGTGCTCTGCTGTATTTAACCAGCAAATGATGATTATAATGATAGCAGGAGACCCAATATGGAGAAAGTAAGTGTGCTTCCTTTGTGAAACCACCTTTGTAATTCAGCTCAAGAAACAGATTATAAATTTCAATTCAATTAAAAAAAATCCTAGAATTCCATGACATATTTGTAACTTCAGGGGGAAAAAAATAGATTTTTTGTTTTAAATAAAATTTCAGACAAAAAGGTGGGGTTTTTTCTGCAAGTGACTAAAACTATTGTTTAGAAAGAAAGTATGAACCCTCTTTTTGACACAGCAATGAAAAGAAGGGGTGTTTGGCAGTACCTGCATGACAACAGAAAAAGCAATATATACATATAAAAGATATATATATATAAAATATACAGCAGCACTACATGGGGAGAAGCAAAACAAAAAATCCTTCAGATGAACCACAAACTTTATGGATGTCTGAAGAAGCAGCACACATTTCAGTGGAAAAGCAATTTGGGGTGGTTTTTTTTTCTTTTTGAGTTTGGCTTTCTGGTTGTATTCTGGTGAATATCCTTTAAGTACTATGCATGTTTTCTTTCAAATGAACGTTGCTGAAAATTCCTAAAAGCATTCTCCAAAGAGCGAGTACACTGACAGCAATGATGAATAAGCTTAGTAATACAGAACACAGCCACATTTCCAAATATAGTGTATCAGCTGGCTTGACAAAGAGAATCATGCCAAAACTGGCAGTGAGGGGTGTAAATGATCCATCTCCCTCTAATACTGCTATCAAAGAGCAGTATTGGGTCAGACTTTGAACTGGTTTCCACATCACACACAAAAATAATATTTTAATGAGCTGTAAATATGCTTCCTTTTGACTTACAGCTTTAAAAAGTGAGCATGTTTACCGAACAGCTTTAGAAGGTAACCATGAGAAGTCTGCACAAAACCTCAGATGTACTAAAGAACTGCCACCAAGTGAATGCATTTTGGTTGTTTTATTTTAAAAATGCTTTAGCATTTTATTTAAGAAGCCTAATACTTCTGGTATAAGAGAGTTTGACTTCATCACAGGACTGCATTTTGTTATGGAAGCAATGCCAAGCTTGCATGATAAAACACAGATCTTTCCAAATAATAGGCCAGAAAAAAACCTTCCATTTAATCATTAACAAAGCCCCCAGTTCACTGTAGTGCTACATAGAGCTGCAGTCAGATTTGATAGGAAAAAAAATTAAAAGATCTGTCATTGAGCACTGTAAAGACACCTACCTCTCCCTCTATTTAACTGGGTAAAAATATAAGTTTGCAACCTTTGTTACAAAACTGTGAATATGATCATTGAGCTAAGTAAACACTATGTTAATTTTTAACTGTGCTGGACTTAAAAAATTTATCCTACATGATGCAGACCACATGAAGTCTGATTTCTCCTGGATGTGTATCTCACTTTCTTTTCCAGTGTTCTCAGAATCCCTGCTGTGCTCTGTCACCCTCCTCATCTCCTCTGGGACTTGGAATAGCTTCAGCTATTACTTTTTACTTTACAGAGCAGTAAACCAGCTACCCAAAAATTTGCCAGACTTTTACATACCAAGGTAGGAATTCCCACAGCAAGAGTTATCTCTCCAAGTTCAACTTTTTTTCAAGGACTCAGTACATTCCAGTGCAGTATCTTAACATTGCATCTTCTTTAATTCAGATCCATGTAGATATTAATTACATTATGTTCTCATTATTACATAATAGTTACCACTCCATGCATCTACTTGGCATACACGGGCACAGATGGCAGAGGGGTGCAGATCTAGAATCTGTATTAGAAGGATACATATGGGTAAACAAGGGCAGACAAGGAGAAGACAAGGGAATTCTCAAGCCATGCAAAGAGCGAGGAGAGGTGAGTATTGTAGGTGGCTGTGGGATACATTCCTTGGCTGCATCAAAAGGGAGGACAGATGAGTGGGATGCACACAAATGAGGCTTGCAATTTCTTTTTCTAGCTTGACTGCCTAGCCTAAGTCCTTTTCCCCTCTGCTTCAGAGAGGAAAGTGTATCATCTCTTACATCAACATATGTTAAGAAGCCAGGGTCTTAAAGGACAAACTTAATGCTTATAGGCAACTGACAGGAGCTCTCCAATCTGTATGTAGGAGAACACAATTTTACACTTGATACGACCAGTTCTACGCAGAATGTGATCTTTTGCTTCCACTGATCAAGTTTGGCTTTTTCTCCTAAACTTGAATCTTATGACTGTGGCAAAAAAGATAAATACATTTCATAGCAAATAGATGAAATCAAGAAGTGTAAGAACAGTGTGGGTGGAGGAAGAGATCTGTGATCTTTAAGAAAAATTCAGCTTATACATTTACAACGAACGCTATGTTTTCTTCTGAAAACCACCTACATCATGTCACTTGGAAACCACATTAACATTCTCATCACTCCTAAGGTATTAATCTAAATGTTCCCACTAAATAAATGACTAATTAGTTACTGATTCAATGCCTTTCCCCCCAGCTCTTTCATCTTTGATGTACTCCACCCCTTCTCTTCTTGCTATTAATTCTCCTCTCCTATGGCCGCCTTTTCCTTTTTCTTCCACTTCCTCTACAAACTTGTTCCACAATCTGTTCTAAATACAAATGTCATTGCAATTCACTGTCTGTGTATTTTCTTTCTCCAGCATGTCTCGGTTCTTCTGTTTAAGTTGCAAGCTCTTTTGGAAGTTGGACCTTCTGTGATTGTATAGAGGAATAATAACAAATTAATTTTTTTTTAAACAGGATCTGAAGTATTTCTGTAACACTGATGACAACGCTGATAAAAATGACCTAAAGAAAGCACTAATAAGATTAATAATAGAAAACCCCATATTTTTTCCACTTATGACTGCATTCCACTTAAAATACAATGTGAATTTATGTTTCCCTTAGCCATAACCCACACAATTTCCTTGAAGAGCTAGCTTTGATGCATGTGCTCCTCGTGACAAGATGCTGTATTTATAATCAGTCCAATGCACAACACAATTAAGAGAGGGTGCCCTAGGATCTTCCGCTCTCCCAAAACAACTTGCACCCCTCAAATGCAGCTCCTTCTTGCTAGTTAATCTGAACACTCCATTACATATAAAATACAGGCCAGCTGCTTAGGCTTTTCATTTGAACATCAAGTCAAGAAAGCCATATCCAGTAGCAACCCACAGCCCCAGATACTCATGTTCTGCAGGAAGAGAGACATCCTGGAACACACTTATATTGGTTACACGCTGCAATTTTTTTAATTCCATTTTATGAGGTTCTGCTTACCATTGCCCCCTCCCTTTCTAGTGTCTGCCTCCTGGACTCAAGACCACCCAAAGCCACAGGTCTTCCTCCACAAACTTCTTGATTAAAAAGCACTTACTACATTCCCTCATATCTTCCCATCTACAAAGGACTGCACTGAACAGCATCCACCATCTCCTGGAGGAATAGTGAGAAGTTGCCATGCCCTGTTTCTTTGTGAAGTCTACAGTTTTCATCCTTACCACAGTCTCCTTTATTTTTCTTCTCCCCTCACCTCTTTTACCAGAGGAAAAGTAACAGTGACAGCAATCAAGAGCAGGCTACTTAGAGACCTCCAGGAAAAGCAGGACGGAGGGGTTTTCTCAGACATGTTCATGCTGCTTCTTGCAGCCCAAGCTGTAAGCCTCCCTTCTTCATGAGGCCTGTGAAATTATCCAGGGCAGCTTCTCCTACTTCATACACAAACTCACATTTATTTTCTTTTCAAAGACCTGATTTAACCACATGATCTATTTGCAATAGGACTCTGAACATTTCATCGCTCAGGTAAAGCAAATCAAATAGGTTGTCACCATCACTTCTTAAAAAGAATATTCTTCCTGAGAAAAAGTCTTTGAAAGCCTCAAGTCTTTTGATCCAGTTATTTCCTTCCCATAGCTTTTCTCATCTCTCTCACTTAGCAGATGGATTTTATTCCCTTCAGGAGACAGGTACCATTTCCCTCTGTCTGCCCTCTCTGGGATACTTGCTTCTCACAAGCATTTTTTTTTCTTTGAGGAATCTACCACACCAGAAGTTGTAAGCTTTGCTCTTCTCTAAAGACACAGTACCATATGAAAAGTACGATCATCTAAATAAATTTAACTGATTAAGAATAAATTTTAGCCCCAATGGGGACAAAATAAAGACTGATACAGAAAATGTCTCTCTAGCCTTCGCTAATGAAAAGAACTTACTGGCAAAAAAACTACCAGAAATGTATGTCCATGTTCTTAATGCTTCCAAATGAATGCTTTCTCTTCCTACAGGATTGGTTGGAGTACAATTACAGTATATGTATGCCACTGCTTTAAAAACAGTTAACATCAACTAAGTAAACAAAAAAAAATGTTAGATAACATTTTTGCTTTTGTACTTATTCAGAAAAATCCAGTTCTTGCAAAGCATGTTTTTCAGCTAGACCATCTTTTTACTTAACTCTTTGTATGGGCTGTTTACTAAGGCATAAGACAGTCACACGACTGACATATGCTTCAATAAACCCAGATGCAAAATTTTGATTGTTTGTGAGAAGACTACTTACATGTTTTGTCCTGGAAGAGCTGTTTGCTATGGCAGTGTAATCCCAGAAGAAACACCCTCAACATATAAAAGAAACTTTGAAAAAGTTTAGTCTACAAAACAAGTAAGATTAGTTGTTGTCTAGATCAAGCCTCCTAGTGCTCACATAAGAAAACTTTGCAAATGGCAAAACCATAAATACAGAAATGTTAATATGGACCAAAATATTTATTAGGCAGTATGTAACAGAAAGTTACTTTGATTTTACCTGTTATCCTGTGCACATATATACTACACAATGCTTAAGTAAAAGTGTTCATATGCTAAGACATGAACTAGTAATTATGTGCTACACTTGCTGTACTTAAATGGCTTGGTAAAGATCTAAATATTCCACAATTTTCAAAAATAGGTCCTGTGATGGCTTAACACAACCTGTTCTATTTGCCATTGCAATGTGCCAACAAGGCTCAAAATCACTTCAGTATGTCATTTCAGACAGCAACTCCTTGGCCATGCTGGCACATTTACCAAGTGTCTTCACGGAAATCTCAATATTAATGATGACTAATGAGAGCAAAAACTAGGACCTGCCATCACCATTTCCTGTATTTTGCTTAGTCAGACTACTTTGCAAAAGAAGAAAAAATAAGTTGCATTGATAACTATGAAGGCACAAGTTAAAATTAAGCAGTACTATGTTAATAGAGGTGCAACAAAACACTGTAACACTCGATACATTGCTCCAGAGTGAGCGGCTAAGAGGAGAAGTTCTGACCCAGTCCAAGACAGCTGATGAGCTTTGAAATTTTGGCAAGGCCTTGCATGCAATTAGGACTTTAGAATGATGCTATCTAAGTATATATTTCCATGGCAATTGTTTTTTAACCCAAAATGTACATGTCACATAGCTCTGTCTTGGTTACTAAGAATCATAGTAATTTCAACCACCAAAAAAGAGGCAGCACCTCTATAAATGGGGGAAAGAACTACTAATAAAAATTTAACCCATTCCTCCATTTGTGTTACTGAAAAAAAAAAGTGTGGGTGGACACCATCCACTTTTTTCCAAATTCTCTAGAATGCACAGAAAAGATTGATGCATATTGATACATTCCACTACATATTTACTGTGACCTGCTTCATGTAACTGCTACAGCAGAAGGAAAGGAGCCTAGCTGAATAGCAAAAAAAAAAAATCTTGGCTATCACTGTGTAAATTTTTTTAAGTCCTTTTTTAATTGCATTATAGTCAACAGCATAAATAACACATAACTAGGCAATAACATATATTCCAATTAACTGGATTGTCTCAAAGGAAGAGATTTAAAGCTGAAGACACTTAATGCCAAGGACTACTGTTTAATTGCAACAATAATTCCACATAAGTGGAATGCCCTCAAGCAACCTAGTAGCAATTGGGCCCACAATTATTGCTACTCATTGAAAAATTCTCCTCTCAGTTCAGCTAGTTTTTGCTTTAACACCTTTGCCTACCCTCTGCTTTCTACACCTACTGCAACTCCAGTATGATTTACTACTGCCTCCCACACTGCTCCCTTCCAATTAGATAATTATGTAGGGCCATCATACTGACAAACCACATCTCCAGTCTCAGCATGGGCAGCACATCCTAGAAAGGGATGGCCACAGTCCTGGCACCCTTCCCATGTTGCAGTTTCTCCTCCAAGCAGCCAGGTGATGCAGATGAAACCATACATCAGATCCATCACCTGCATTTTACTGGAAAGAACTTACCGCCCACAGAATCCTTCCAATATGTTCACAAAGTTACAAAAAACCTCTTGCAAACCACTCTAATGAAAGTGAGGAAGGAAAGATGATATCCAGAGCAGAAAACAAGTTTCACAAGCTTCAAGACTTGTTCTAGGCTATGTGGCAACACACACAATTCTTGCCCTCAAAACGAGTTTCATTATACATTCAAGTCTTGTCCTGGCTTAAATTGGCTGAATGTTTCAATACCGCTGCTGGAAACAAAAAACTACTTAAGTATCTATATTTGGACACTGAATTGACACTACCCAGCCTGCACAATTAAACTGTGCTTGAAATTATAAATATCTGAATTCAGCTACTGTTTCAAGTTGCTTCCTGGAATACCCTGTCCTTAAAGAAGGGATTCTAAGCAGTTTTAAAGTAACTGCTGTACTTTTTCCAGCTAAGAGTATGAAGCAGAGCTGCTCCATCAAGCTTCTGAAGCAGATGAATTCCTTAAAGATGCAGTCAGAGGCGGTATTAGTGGCACATCATCCTGACCAGGAGAGTTTGGGATCACTATCAGACCTCAAGAAACAAAACATGGTCCAGAAATGTTTATTGAATTCTCAGGCCTTCCAGGCTGCAGCCAGGAACCACAGCAGAAACTAGTGTGGACAACTAAAAGACAATTTTGGAGAAATCCACTGGGTATTTGTGTACCTCTTCTCAGGCTTTCCAAGATGTGATAATAGTTACGTCAGTTAATGGGCTTGCTATTAAATTACACTGGGTGCCTTGTGCACTTCTGAAAGACACCTGACAGATCATGCTGGTATAGGATCAGGGTGGAATGCAGGTAGAAAGTTCAGAGTGGTACTGCACCTCCATGAGAATGTGCTTCTCTTTTAGCCACACAGAGGGTACACCTGGCCTGCCTTCCTGCTCTGGGCTCAGGGCAACATCAGCTCATTGAACACACACATATATATATATATATATATATATATATATATATATATATAAATCTATCACTGTTCATTTGTGGAAGTAATGAATGAGCATTACTGTCATTCATTCCATGTGAAGTTCAAGGAGAGTCATACAATGGTTGCCAATGTACAAATTGGAGCAGTGCACAGATTTACTGCAATGCAATTGATAAGAAATACTCTGGGGATGCCCCTTAATAGCTTAAAAGAAACATTTTACCATTTTACGTTTATTACTGAGCTGCTTCCTTTGCTGGCAAACCCTTACAGAAGAGATCACAGCCCTCAAGCCCAGTTATGATTACACTTCAATTCACTGCAATTTTAGTGTCCTCAAACCACCCGGGGCAGACCAAGCACTCTGCATTTCTAAATCCCAAAAGAGTACTATTTGACAGCTGGGTGAGGAACTTCTGACAACATTTAAGAGCTATGCACATTGAAAAAAATTTAGTAAGTTTCTGCTATGAATGCCTGATAAGTGATGGAACTGAGGGCTAAACAACTGTCAGAAAGTCTTCCAAACCCATTTGCCTTAATCCCACTCCCTAACTAGTGGTTAAAATGGAGACTCTTCCAGTAGGTGTCTAGAAGTTTCAGGGAAAACACTGGCAGTTTTCTGATCTTTTTATTCTAGACCCTGAAAATGAAGCAGCATATTCTTTCAAGCCCCTTCATACCTTCTGGCATTCATAGCTGGCAACCTGAGACCTTACAGTCTCTTCCATGTTTACTCAAACTCTGCAGTGGTTTGAAATAAAGCAGCTTTTAACATACACATTTACTGGGCTCTAAGGAACAAGAAAGACACAGCAGTATGAAGTGTTACCTAGCTTCATCCCCAAACTTTCAGAGGTTTGATAAAGTAATAAACAAAATGTATACAGACTATAAGGTCCTGTAAACTGCCATAATCTTCTCAAAATGTTAATCCTCACCATTTAGAAGAGTGATAGGAGAACTGCTAGGCAGCACTTGTTTTTCTGGTATGCTTGCAGGTGACAACACAAGCCAAAAAATAAATATTTTAAACATTTATTTTAGCACACATTACAGAATAAGTACATTGCCTACTCCAGTTCCAAAATATCTAGGAAGGCCATATAACGTTCTGAACAAAGGTCTCCTCTCTGTATTAAGGCACACAGATTGATCAGCATGTTTTCAAAGGGCAACTGTCTCTAGTATCCTAATAAACTGTTAACATGTCTGCTGAGAATTTGTTTTCCTGCCCCATCTTAATTTGGTGCACACCCAGAGTCATTTCCTCAACCTATCCCTCTGACCCCCAGCCTGCACTGAATCACAGAGTAGGGCTGACCAGACCCTACAAGTAGTATTTGAAAATTTGAAAAGATTTCTGTAGTCTTTCTACAAAGCTCTAGGAAGCCTGAGCTTCTGTTGCCTCTGACCTCTCCAAACTGAGATTTCAATGTTTTCATTTCTAAGTACCTTCCTTGCTAGTTTCCTGGGCTTATCTCACTTCTGCACAGCCAGCAAAGAAAATCCACTTGTGCCAGATTCCAGCAGTTTGGACTTTCAACAGTCCCAGGCCCCTGCAGACCCCTCATCTTCCATCTCATCTGAGACCTGCATGGTTCCTGTGCTGCAGCAAGAATCCAGCTCAAGCAGTAGCCTCAGGCCCTGCTGTCACAGCCACAGCCCCAGGTCCCTCGCTAGCAACACCACCAGGTCTCCTTTGGCCATAAAGGACCACGAAGGGACATTGTGTTAACAAGTCACACCTGCAACACTTGCAAGATGATACTTATATCCATCAGCCCAAAAAGAAAGTTTGTTCCTACTGAATATAATCTCAAACAAGGGAAAAAACCAGCAGCATGACTCCAGAAAAGACTGGCTGTCAGTGTTATGACTCCCAGTTCTTTTAGCTGAGTTTCCTGCTACCACATATAGAACCATAATCTACAAGTCAGGTAAATTTGTAAATAGATAGAGATGACTTCTACTCAGACCGAGTAATTCTTCCTGAGAGACACAAAGGACAGAACTGAACACAAACACCATGGCTATTGTAGCAAAGCTGCACCTGATATCTTGCTGCAGGTGACACTGGTGAACCTCTATCCATCAGAGAAAAATGCATTCTGGGAGCAGCAGCACTTTCCAAACCTGGACTGCCCATGCCCTAGGCCTTAGGACAATACTTCATGTAGGGTCAGGACAGAAGTCTGCAGAAATGTGCTCAAACCAGCTTTTTGGTATTAACCTGATCTGGCACTTGAGAGTTTTCTGGAAAAGACACAACTTTAACTTTACAGAAGGTAAAATATTCCTCAAAGTTGCACAGAATTTTGCTGTCTTGGAGTGCTTTGGTAAAACCCCAGTATGACAAATAAAACCAGCATCATTGCACTAACTTCCCACTTTCAAACCAGGCATACACCATGCCTTTAAGACTGCAATCACTGTTTACTAGAGTTTGCAAAGTTTTTGGCTGTTCACATTATTATAAGAAACTCTACACTGTACCTCCAAACCACTTAGAGACCAACTCTCAGACATCACAGAATACAGCAAGCAATTTTTTTTATTAGTCTACTTATTTTTTTTCTCTAAATGCCCAAACTCAAAGTGCAACAGGCCATTTGTTTTATATTCAGGCATGGATTCAAAGACTCAGTAAGCCAGAGAAACAGGCTGTAGAAGCCAAGCATCCTACAGTGACAGAAGGAAATCATAATATTATCTGTCATTGTCTTGAAAACAGGAATTCTATTTTCAAACAGGGCATTGAAAAATGCGAAAATTGTAATTTCATGAGCCCTTACAGAGCTCACTGTTCCCAAGCATCATCTGGGAACAAATAACTGCTTGAATGCTGACTTTTGGAAATGGGGGCAGAGAACAGATACAATCTGAATCTGAAAACCACATGAAAACCCAACAGTCATTTTGTGCAACTCTAAGTTTTACAGTTCTATTAGTGTACTCACTGTATCAGCACACAGAGCTTCTCAAATTGGTCTGACAACATCCATTTTACTTGCTCCTGACTGACAGAATCAGGTGCAGCATACCCCAGAGGGAATGGATGCTTCTCTATTTTAAGTAGAGTTAATATATTAATATGCTATCAATGCAACTCTGCTTAGCAAAGGGGAAGATTACACATTGTAGGTGGTCATCCAAAGCAACCAGCCATTTCTTTCTTCACCAGCCAACCCTTATTACTTTCTGCAAGTCTAAAAATACTATCCCAGCACACAAAGTTCCTTAAGCAAAGAAATTCATCCATACACAGCTCAGCTTCCTGCTAAGATCCACTTCATTTGAAAATGGCAGTTTCCAAAGAAAGGATTATCCAGTTGCAAGACCATTGATATATATACATATATGTACATATATATATATATATATATATATATAAAAATATATATAAATGACATCAAGATATACCAGGAATATCCAAAGAAAGGCAGTTACACTCTCAAGTGAGCAGCAAAAGTTATAGAATGGCTGCTGGTTTACAAAGGCTAGAGCTGGAGTTCCCCAACAAGACTGTTGAAATGTGTCAGTCACCAGTTTCCTGAATCCCAGCAGCTCTAACCATGCTACCTGGAAGCTCACAGACCACCCAGATGCCACAGCCTGTATAAGGCAGTGGAGACTAACCCAGAAGGCTGTGAGCCGATTTTGAAAAGTCAGTTTTTGTTTATGTGAAAAACTAAACCCTGGACAAATGGGTCAGACTTTTAGATACAGGCCAGTAGCTATTTCTGAGTAACATATTCAACAAGAAACTATGCAGATGCATTAAAGAAATGCTTTTGTATCTGGGGTTCAATTGGCAAAACTGATAAATAAACCTGTAAATAGATGCAGGGAAAACCAGCTAAGACTGGAAGATCTGAACATTTTTTATCACTGGTTTTGAAAAAGCAAGAAAACCAACTTTATGAACACTGATATCAACCTCTGTCCCATTCTATCCAAAGTATATAAGAACATACTGGTGACAACTCATCATATCCCAGTGAAAGTCTGGGAAAACAAATGCTGAAACCAGAATAAGGAATAGTGACTACCAAGGCAGTAAAACAGAACCATTTTAACAAACCCTGAAATGCTGTCTGTACAGCAGGTATCAAAAATGTAACAAAAGTATATATATGCCTAATACCTTCTACTTTTGAAAATGATAAATTATACTCTGTTGTATTTAGGGGAAAAAACAAGTAACCTTGAATGCGAAAACAAATCTTATATAGCTGCCTGGAACTAGAGATTTGATGCACAAGGGTAACTTGGTGTTTGTTAACTCAGGCATCTGCTCATGGTTTCACAAAATATGCTCTAGAGGCCTACTACTTTCACTTTTTCTAAGAGTACACAATTGAAAACTGCAGGATGGAAATAAATCTATTCTGCTACTACTCCATCATTATAAAGATCTTAAGAGGTGAACTTTCAACCATCACTTCCAAGCTCAGGAATGCTCCTCCTCTACGTGCAGGATGTTAAGTGAAAATGACAGGTCCGCATCAATGGACAAGACTCTCCTGACAAAACTCAAACAAAGAAACAGAAGAGCTGAAAGCATGGCCAGCCTACTCAGCAAAAACCAAGGTATTGTTTGAGCATGCAAGGGTGGGAACAGGAAAGCCAAAGGCCATTTGAGTTGAATCTGGCAAGGGACAAAGTACAAGAAACACAAGAAGGTCCTGAGATTTGATGGATCTTTGGTGAAATAGGATCAGGAATACAAACATTTAAACAAACTTTAAAAAAAACATATCTCACACTGAAAGTGACCATTGGAGACTGACCTGTTCAACTCCCCTGCTCAGGCAGTGCCAGCTGGAGCCAGCTGCTCAGGACCATGTCCACACAGCTTTTAAATATCTCAAAGAATGGAGACTCAGTCTCCAAACTGTGCTCAGTCACCTTCACAGTAAGAAAGTATTTCCTGATGCTCAGAGAGAAAGAACATCCTCTGTTGCAGTTTGTGTCTCTTACTTCTTGTCACTGGGCACACCTGAAAAAACCTGGCCCTGCCTTCTTTGCACCCTTCCTTCAAGTAATTGTACACACTGAGAAGATTCTGCTGAGCCTTCTTTTGTCCAGGCCAAACAGTCTCAACTCTCCCAGCCTGTCTCCACATGAGGAAAGCCCCTTAATCATCTCAGTGGCCCCTCTTCAGTAACCACCTCTCACACTGGGGGCTCAGAACTGGACACTACACTCCAGATGTGGCCTCACAGTGCTGAGGGGAGGGAAGCTGTTGAAGCAAGTAACCTTGATGGGAGAACAGTGGTGATGCTCCTTGATGGGAGATGCTGTTCACCTCTGCATTGATAAGGCTTTTAACAACATCTACCACCACACACTCACACAAGCTGATGAACTACCAACTGAAGCAATGGACAGTGAGGTGGACTGAAAACTGGCTGCACTGCTGGATTCAAGAGGCTGTGGTGAATGGCAGGAAGTTCAGCTGGAGGCCAGTAACACCAGCATAGCCCAGGGATTAGTACTGGAACTAACACTGATTATCATCCTCACTGATGATTTGAGCAGTAGGACAAAGCAGACATACAGTTCCACAAATTATATAATTACATACATCAGTTCATTTGAATTACCTAGAGGCAAACCTGTAAAAAGAGATCTTTCAGAAGTCCTTGTCAGAAATATTTAAATGCAAAAGTTGTTAAATGCAAAATCTCCTTCTCTCACTTCTTGACGTTATTATGTGGCTACATCTATAAACTGATATCAAATAAAGATAACCAACAGTGGCCACAAAGACAATTCCCACAGGACCTGTCAAGGGCAGGAAACACCTGCACCTCATGCTTGGTTGGCACCAACCCCTTCCCACAGAGCAACTCATCCTCCCTTAGCTTGACATGAGAATGGGCACACCAGGCAAGACCCAGCAAACAGGAAGTTCTGGTCCAGCAATTCAGGTCCTATGGAAGTAGAAATCCACACACCACATCCTCTTCCTACTCTGCTGAAATATTACTTGCAAACTTTGGGCACTAGTGCTATAAAGCATTAAATACAAAGCAAGATTAACTAAGAAATACAGGAAGCATTTGTAATGTAAGAGACTTAGTTTTATTGAGATGATTCCATCATTATTTATCATATTCTAAAATACATACAAACATATAAAAAGGACAATCTACAAACTGATCTGCATGCAAAAGGCTAGAATCAGATAGCTAACACAGGAGCCCCAGAGATTGACTCCCCTCCTTTCAGGGCAGGTTATCACACTCTGAACAGAAACAATAAAAAAGGAACTGAATAGAAATGACAGACTTTACAGTCTGTCTTCAATTACAAAAACCATTTTGGCCTACATTCAAACACTAGTTGAAAACCATATGTTCAAACACTGCTGTAGGCACTTCCAGGACAGGTTAGCCAATTCCTTCAGAGATATTGGGAATATACCCAAAAATAAAATAAACCAATTAATCTGTCATCCCCCAGTACACAACACACTTTAACACCAGGCTCAGAAAATCCTTCTGAAAAGTAAACCGGTATCTCTCAAGTTACAAGTTACATTGTATTTTGATTCCTAATAGGATATTAGCAGCTACATTCTCAAAACCATGTCTTTTACTTTATTTCTGCTTTATATATTACCAACATCTGGCCAACTTCAGAGCCTGTAAACACCAGTGCTGGAGATAAAACTGATCTCAAGCACAGTCATTCACACCTGCAGCCCAGGTTAGATACACAGGTAGAAGCCTCCTGCAGCAAGTGACAGGTCTGCTGCTCTGGCCTGGTCACAGAACCCAGAACTGAAATGAAAGAATACAGCTCTAATTCTTCCTTATTTCAAAGAAAGAAAAAGGATTAACAAACTGCCTGAACAGGATGGGAAGTGGTAAAGGAAGGGCAGGGATACATGGAGCAACTGGAATAGTCATTTGTTAGAAGAGATGCAATCAAGAGGCAATGTAGGGCAGAGCAGCTAAAAACAGAAAAAGGGAGCAAAGAAGGTTAAAGCAGAGGAAGGGCAAGACCAAAAATGCAAAGCAATGCTAAAATACACTCGGGCATGAAGTCACCTCTTAACTGCTACAAACACAAGCCTAGCTCCAAATACACAAGACTAAGGCCAGACAACACTAAGGGGCCATTTTTATGGAGAAATGAAGAACTCCAGCTGTACTTTTAGTTTTGAGAGGTTCTTTCTCATATTTTACATAACAGTCTAAGTTAAAAACATTATTAGTCATCTAAAGCCAAATCTAGGAAGCCAAAGTGTCTCTAACAAGTTCTTGGGCAAAGGATGGTCAGAATCAAATAATTCCCTTTACTACAAAAAGCTGTAGCACCACAGGTGTGTCAACCATGAGCACAAGCCTAAAGCATTGGGAAAAGAGGAAAGACTGAACCACTGCTGCATGCACAGCATACATCTACTCTGCAAAGAACAAACTGCTAATCCCATTGCAGTGCAAGGCCAAGGAAAGAATGATGGTGATAGTGGTGACTGTGATACTGGGAAGAAGCCAATCTACAGAATAATACCAAAAGAATTGACTAAAATTAGCCAAATATTTGCCTGATACACTTACAAAAAACACCAACTACAACAAATTTAGCTAATTGTCGGGAATCAAATTCCAAAAGACATTTATTCTTATAATTAGAATCAAAGAAAACATGCCTTGACAGTATTCTGATTATGGATGCTTGAGGTAGTACTAATCTACTAAAAAAAGGAAGTCCTTTCATTTTGACATTATCTCCCTCCCCACCCAGCTGAACCTAGCTAGATACTAAGCACAAGACTGCCTCATGCATTAAATATAAACTTCTGGTAAGAAATTATTAATTTGAAAGTAGCACAAAATGCTGAAGGGCAAAAAAAAGTCCATATCCAACAGAACAGCTCAAAAATAGTATGTAGTTCTTAATTCACTTTCATCACCTTGCTAACTTGGAACTATTACGTTATTTACTATAGGTTGGCCCCCATACCTCTGGACCTCCCATTAAAGCTTTCTTAAGCAGATGGAGTGCTTCTTACTATCAACACCTGACTGATATTTCTAGGGAAGATAGTTTACTAACTATCCACAGAAAACAAGCTCTTAACTCCCTTGCCTCTCTCTTGAATCAGATCCTCAGACAGCTATTTGACCAGAAAAGAAAAAAATACTCTTTGAAGAAAAGAAGCTGATAAACTCTACCAATTTACCAACCCACTTTTGTAATTTTATTTCTTTGCTTGAATTTTGCTCCTCCAAAGACTTCCACAAACTTTTTTTTCCTAATTCCTTTAGAGCAGAATTAACTAAAACCCCTTATGCACTGTCTTTATCTGCATTTTCCTAAATAATGTTCTTAATTTAGAAAGTATTAACCTCACTTTATATAATATAACTCCTAACTGAGAATAAAGCAAGCCACCCTGACTTCAACCATCAGTAGGGCAGACTTAACAGAACTACCCAGGCCTCCAAAAGGTTAAGCCACAGGCATCATGAGGTCTCATGCACTGAGCATTCTGCCAGCCTACTAGAATGATACAGATCCCTTAAAACCTCCAGCACCCTTAAAGTGCCTTTGTTTTTTTCAAAGAGCAACCACTGAAATACTCACTTGCTGAGAACTACACAATTTATCAAATTAACTACACAACCAGCACCACTATGAAGAAGTATTAATAGATACAGTAGACACGTCTAAATAGATTTATTACAATGAAAACATCATCGAGATGTACATTTTTCCATACAGAGAGGCATAATGCAATCTATTTTTAATTTCTGTACCATACTGAAATCAGAATTCTATTCCAAGGCACATGTGATTTCAGCAGCAGATCAGGCCATCTCTGGAAATAGTGATATACAGATTACAAATGATTTCGGGGCTTGTGGCATTTCTTCCCCCAGCAGCCTAAATCTATTTCTCAGCACACAATGTCAAGAATGTGTTTTCAACTCTACTGCAATATATACTTCAATCCCTGCTAAACATAACCAAAAACTTTACTAAGGCACAAGCCAGCAGGCTTGAATCTCTACCATATTAAGTTACTTAACTGAGCAAAAATATCAGGAAGCCACCCCCGCCTTTGAGCCCATCATGCCTTTCCCTCCCACAGCTTGTACACTGGCTTACTATTTTGTACCAGGAACCTGATAGTGGACATACAGAATGCCACGGTTGTTTTTTACTCACCGACAAAATACTTATGTTTCACTTGACAGTCATGGGATTACAACAACTGAAGGCAGAAAACACTTGTGAGACATTAAGCTAACATTGTAGCAATTTTCAGAGAACAAAGCTGTCACTTGAATAGACAGGTGCCTACATTACATGCTCTTAGAAGGGACAAAGACAATCTACTTTCAGCTTGATCTCAGGAGCAAGCTTAGGTTCCAAGGACAAGTCCATCCAGAAGAGCAGATACCAACCTTGGGGCAAGAGCAGCTTAGAACCATGAGGGACAACTTCCAACAGGAAGAACTGAGCTAATTCTGATAGCTGAATGTAGGCTAAAAAACTGCATGCCAAATTCAAAATTTAGGAATTTGCTAAGAACTGAAGGCAAAGCACAACCTCAGCTCAAGCAACTCTAATCAAGTGTTGCTGGGTGAGGAAGAGGAGGAAGGGTTCATGGGATAGGCAGCTGTGGTAGCAATAGGGGAAGGCTGAAATAGCGAGGCTGTTTCAAGAGCAACACCCCTGTCAAAAAACAGTTTACGATTTATTCTAATTTTAACTCCCCCCCTTTTTTTTTCCTCGAAAGATTTACCTTCTCTGCTTAAGCAGAGGGGGTGAGAAAAGAAAGAAAGCAGAGCACTCTTCTTCAGCCAGAGGAGGGCTCTGAGGAGCCACAGACCCGCAGAGACGCCCCCGAGCCAGACCCCGAGCGCTGGGGCCATGGGAGGCTCCATGGCAAACTAGGAGCAGGGAGCATTCAACCCGTATCGCATATTTAAAAAAAAAAAAAAAATAATCACATCATGAGGAAAGCAGTTTTAAGCCATTTGCTTTACTCTCGTTTCTATCAGCCTCTCGAGGGGGGGATGGGGCAAGGGAGAACGCCAGTGCCGCCGCCTCGCTCACCAGAAACGCGCGCAGGCCGGGCTGGAGCGAACCCGCCCACGGCGGACCGGGGTACGCGCCGGCCCCTCCAGCCGGGCAGCGGGACAGGGACAGGCCGGGCCGAGCCGCGACGGAGGCGGCGGCTCCCGGGGGAAGGAGGCCCGGCCCAGCCCCGCACCGGCCACGCGGGGGAAGGCAGGGGCGGCGAGGCCCGCGGAGCGCCCCCCGGGGCGGCGGGAAGGGGTGTCCGGAAGAGCGGCGCCGCCTGCGGGGAAGGAGGCGGCGGAGCGGGGCGAGCCCACGCCGCGCGGAGGGTTGCGAGGAAGGGCCCGCGCGGCGCGGGGGCGAGCGGCGGAGGCAGGGGAGGGGGCGCGGGCAGGCCCCGCCTTACCTCCCGGCAGCGGCCGCTCCTGCCTGGCCCGAGGGAGCGGCGCACCCGAGCCCGCGCCGGACGCCGCTGCCCGCCGAGGGGAGGCGGCCGCTCCGTCCGGCCCCGCCCCCTCCTGCGCCCCCTGCCGCCATTGGCCGAGCTGCCGCCCGCCAGAAGGCTCCGCCCCTCCCGCGCCCGCGGCGGCCAATCCTTCGCGGCCGACCTCAGAAAGGGCACGGCAGCGCGCCCATTGGCTGTCATTTTGTCCCCGTTGGCCCGCCTTCAGATTTCTATTGGTCTGTGAGGTTCGCAATCTTCTCCCTTAGCGTTCCGATTGGTTCGCTCCCAGAGTACGGCAGCACGTCGGCCTCCGGCCGCGGCTCAGCAGCCGCTGACGAAGCCGGGATTGGGCGGGAGGCAGAGGGGGCGTCGCCGCTTCCCATTGGCGGGGCCTCAGTCCTCGCGCGTTACGCCCTTGCGACGTGATGACGTAGCGTGCGGCCTGGCCTAGCTCCCAAGATGGCGGCGCGCAGGGCGCGGAGGCCGCGCTGTCGCTGAGAGGCCCCGCGCTCCGGTGCGGCTCCCGCTCCCCGCGAGCCCTGTGAGTGCACGGGGCCCGCTCGGGCCGCCCGCCGGCCACAGCCGCCGCCTGGGCAAGGGGGGAACGAAGCGGGGAGGCCGGGGTGGGGAGCGAGCGCCTCCCCGGGCACCGGCAGCCCCGTGCAGGGCGGGCGGGCGGGCGGGTGTGAGAGGCGGTGCGAGCATCTCCGGCCCGGCTGGGGCTGCAGGGGCGGAGCCGCGGTCCGTGCGTTCGGCTCAGGTAAGGTATGGAAAAGCCGCGGCGAGCTCTGGAACTCTCTTCTACTTTACTGGGGTGCGTAAAAAGGCAGGGAAAACTTATTATTGTCGGGCGTTGCGATGTGGATTGGGACGTTTAAGATGGTTCGTTTAAGATGTTGGCGGGTGATGATTTGAATTCCTGGTTCCGTATTCGGAAATGCGTTCGCTCCTTTATAGAAACAGATCTTGTCGCTTCAGGCGCTTTTACTGTTAATTGGGTTTTAAGCACTTTAGAAGTTAGAAAGCAAAATATCTCGTGAGGAAAAAGGATCGTTACAGTTATAAAAAATAGCAGCTTTCTAGTAAATGTGATGGGAATGTGTGGTCGTGGCCTGGCGCGCTTTTGTTGATTCTGGAAATAGTTTTTAGTAGCCATTTACTTTTTCTTGTGGCAGAATTTAGATCTGTGTGTGACCGATACCACGAGTTGTGAAGGTGATTCCAAAACCACCGTGAGGCAAAGACAGTTTCCTTTATTCTGAAAAAGAGAAACTTTTTGAAGGTGAGCGAGGTGCTGTAGTCGTTCTGTGGCTGTTCGCGTGATCTTCCTTCCGTTTTCGGAGGGGAAACGTCTCGAAAAGTAATAGCTGATTTTAAGAGTTTTAAGTTTGGGTCTTCCTGTGACTGGCTTGCTTAGAGCGAGTATATTGCATCATATGTTAATGACTGTCTGTTATGCAAACCTTTGCAGGTGACTGTAGTAATCTGTGAGTAGTATCTGTAGCTGATTGAATTGGAGTAAGAGCAGGTTTGTGCCTGAAAGAAATAAAGGCAGCGACTGCTCATTCTTTAAGCTGAGGCATGGCTGAATGTCAGTCATAATTCAAACACCAGAAAGATGCCTGCAGAGCTCTGTGATCTGCATCTCTATGCACCAAGTGCTGGTAAACACAGGCAAGTAGGAGACTCTTGGGGTGTATTTGGTTGCCTTCTTTGGGGGATGATTTTAGATGCTGCCTTACTCTGTAAACTCAATTAGTTGTCTCAGTCTTGGTACGTGAAAGAACACGGATACATTTTTTTCTTTAAGTAATGCAAGTACAGATCACTTTACAAAGCTTCTGCCAAGTGGTTGCTGCTCAGGGTATCCCTGGGAGCAGGCAGGTATTTAAGGCTCACCTCACCAGGGCCTTTCCTATAGTCAGCTAATCCCCCTAACTTTCCAAATCTTTCTACAGCCATCACTGAACTGTTTTTTCCTAGTTTTATTGACAAAGTAGATGGAAGTTGTTCTGCTGAGAAATAGCAGATATTGTTGGAGATGTATTCTTGAAGTTTCCTTATTAAACAGGTAATAGCAAGGGTAAAACTTATGGCTTTTTCTTTGATTGTATTTGCAATATAGAGGGAGGCTAAAGGCAAAGTTCTTTATTCCTTGTCTTTGAGCATAGGAAAAAGTTCTTTCCAGCAGGCACGGCTAAGCACTATTCTTCTTTACTCCTCTTTGAGCAGGAACTTCAGAAGACAGTTCTCTCTATTTTTAAAGAATTAATTCTTTCTTTTCTTCAAGGTCCTGAAGTGACTCTCTGAAGACTTCATTTTTGAAAATTTAAACAGCAAAGACAATTCTGTTTTAATAAATGAAGGAGAATAAAGAAAATTCCAGCCCTTCTGTAAACTTGGCAAACCTGGACCATACAAAACCATGCTGGTACTGGGATAAGAAAGATTTGGCACACACACCATCACAGCTTGAAGGGCTTGATCCAGCTACAGAGGCACGATACCGCAGGGAAGGGGCCAGATTCATATTCGACGTGGGAACACGTTTAGGGCTGTATCCTTTACACTCATGTTGGTGTGAAATGTCTTTATGAATAGTGAGATTTCAGAATAAAATATACAACAAATGTGACATGCTCAGCTGTTCAGATGTTTAAGTGCTAGTCAAAAATATATTTGTGTTGGAGTGCCTTTTGATGTAATGTGTTCCTACACAATTTCTATCCATTCATGGGAATAAACAAGGTTCCAATTTGGAAGTAAGATGATACATACTTTCCAATTAAGAGTAAATTCTGTGAGTTATGAAACTGTTTCAGTATATGAATGTACATGACTTCTCAAATTTTGAATTTTTCCCCCAGCTTTCTAGATTGTGCCTTTGAGGCTTCTAACCTCTGCCTCCCCAGTCTTGGTCCTCGGTGGATGTTTTTTTGTTTCATTAGTTTGGGATTTACAGCTGTGTGTAATTCTCCAGACTGTCCCACACCCTCTTAGCCACTGAAATTTTCTGCTTCCTATATTCCTATGCTCCCTTTAATCTCCTTAGTTCTCTCTTTAATAAAGCATGGTGAAGACAAAATTTTTACTTGCCCTAAAGTGAAGAATATGGAGGATGTTCAGATTTTATTTGCATTTATGGGTGTGAATAGTAACTTTCCTCCATGCCAGCACTTGAATGTGAAGTGATAATTGTTCTGTTCCTTCGTGTACCTACTGCTGGATTTGACCTTCTCTGAGGCAGGTATGGTAAAACCCAAGGGTGACCTTATGTGCATCCTCTTGTAAATACAGTCAGGACTTTGCACACTTACAACAAATGCTTTAGATATCAGCTGCGTCTGGACCTGATCACAGTATTTACACAGCTTTAAGGGCTTTTGTGCCTTTTTTTTTTCCCCTAAAGCTCCTGTTTTACTTGCAGTGTTTTCTAACTGGTCACTGAAGAACCAATTACTTGAAGTACTTGATAAAGCAGAATTCATTGTGCATGTTTGGTTTTACATTTGTTTTATGTGTTGTTTGAAAGTCCTTAATCTGCACCACAGACATTATGACACTCTAGCAACCGGAATAATTTATTTCCATCGGTTTTACATGTTTCATTCCTTCAAACAGTTCCCAAGATATGTAAGTATTTAGATGACTTAATTTAATGATTGCACTAGGCAGGGACTATTTGAAATAGTGATTAGTCACTTGGGTGCTACAATTGCTGTTCACTACAGAAAGATGGAAAATTGGCATTTTTTCTTTTAATTATTACAGCTTAAAGTTCATTGTTTACACATTTCTGTTTATGCTCAAAAATGTATTGACATTGCAGTTATGACTTGCTGATATTGTTCTTTAGGAGTAGAAGCTGTAGTGCTGGCACTTCTGTATTAGCTGAAAGAAAAAAAGAAGTTACATAGTTTTAAAACTGCTTGACAGAGAACATTGAACCGGGACAAATTGTGCTTTGGGTTTCTGACCTTCAAGTGTAAAATAGACAGTCCTCCAAATTCTGTATTTTTCTTCTAAGAAAATAAAAGTTTAACACTATATTAAAATAGAAATTAGTATGCCCATTAAGTCTTTCCTGGGAGACTTCTACAGTACTGTTAATGGAAACTGGCAGTGCTTTTATAATGCTACACTGTATTGCATATCTACATGCAGACCACTTTGTGAAAGTGCTTGCCTTTTTTTAGGTGACAGGAGCCTGCTGTCTCTTCCTAGCAGGAAAAGTTGAAGAAACACCCAAGAAATGTAAAGACATAATTAAAACAGCTCGTAGCTTGCTAAATGATGTACAGTTTGGGCAGTTTGGAGATGACCCAAAGGTAAAAATACTCATGTTGAAATTGATTTCATCCTGTTATACTGTAGTAAAGTGACACACACTCAATAAGGCATTGACTGATTTTCAGTTCTAAATTAAATTAGATGTTCAGCATGCATTTATTGCTCTTCTGGGTAATGTGGTTGGTAGCTATAAAAGTAATTTTTCCTAATAAAAGTAGCTTTGGGAGCTTACTGGAATAATTGTTTTCATTAAAAGTTTGCATTTTATTTCATGTAAATTCTGATATTATTTTGCAAATTAAAGTAAATTTAAGTAATTTCCACCAGAGCAAGAAGTGTTACCGAGACAAATCATCTGACTGGGATTTTAGGAAGTAGTTAATAGAGAATCTTAAATAAGAAAACTAGATCTCAGAAATATTGAGAAGTTTCTTGTTTACAGCATTGTCTTAGCAAAACTATGCTTCACTTAAAATTTGATTATTTTAAATAGTAGAAGGACTTGAAACTTTTGAGTGAAATGTTGTAGAGCTTGTATTTTTTGTTGTGATTGTGTATCTGGCAATTTCATGCTGTGTCTAGGTCAGTTCATTCCTCTGCAGAGGAATAGGGATTTTAAACATCACATCCACTGTCCTCACTCAAATAAATGTGAAGAAAAGGTATCTGAGTTTAAAATAATATTGCAAGTTGGAGAGCTTTCTGTTCTCCTTGTAGACAAACATGGCTGCCTGGAGGTGCTCTGAAGTCATGCCCTGTACTAGCATATAAAGTATTTTTGAGTGAAAGAAGAAATAATACTGTGGTTACCTTGTAACTCTCTATAGGAAGAAGTGATGGTACTTGAAAGAATCTTACTACAAACAATAAAGTTTGATTTGCAAGTGGAACATCCATACCAATTTCTTCTCAAGTATGCCAAACAACTCAAAGGTAAATTATTGGCAGGATGAGCAAGTAATGCCTGTTATTGATTTCCAGAACTTAATATATTAACAGTGCAAGAATGTTCTACTTCCAGCTGTTTGTCCCTCCTAATTTTATGTCCTATTTTTTTTCTGATTGTTTTTCAGGAGACAAAAACAAAATTCAAAAACTGGTTCAAATGGCATGGACATTTGTCAATGACAGGTAAGATATACCTAGGAAGCATCCTGAAAGTGAAATAGTTACTGTTGCTTACATTGTTCTGGTATTGGATATATTTTTGACAAATACTCAATTTTTTTTAATGCTTGTTACATGTTTTCTTGGTTCCTCAGTTTTTCTTTCCATCATTACCATGATAGTTCCATTGCATACAGAATCTGGAATGAGTATGAAGTGGACCAGTAAAGATCTCTGCAATGTTGTGGCACTAATTTAGTGCTGCATTAAAAAGAAACTTACTGTTTGAAAAGGCTTAAATTCTTAATCTCCAGAATACAAACCAGCTTCTTGCCAAATCTGTGATATATTGTACATTCTGAAAAAACTAAGTCACTTCTCAATTCCATCAATATATTTTTAATGTGATATTTTGGTAATAGTGAAGTAGCCATTAAATTCACTGAGGAATACAGTTTTTAGCACTGGATTTACAATTTCTTGAATAATGAACTTGTAAGAATCACATTAATTGATGGGATTGTGTGTAAAAGCATTTCTCATGTGGTATTGAAAAGAAAAACAAAACAACTTGACACACTTTAGTCTTGTCCAGGAGGATTCTACAGAGCTGGGCTAGTTAATTTATTAAAGACTTGAATATTACTTTTTGTTTCCATAGTAAACCCTTAAGAAAATGTCTTAAGTAGTCTGACTGTCCAGAAATTGTGAATACATGGCTTTCAGTCATGCCTACAGCAGTAAAACATCATAAAAAAGAGGTGTATTTTTAATCATATGCCTGATTTGAATTAGCCCTTTGTGGGTTCAGATTTTGTAAACTCTCCAAATTAATTTGACCAAATTAATGTGGATCTCAAGAGATGTTTACTTCAGCTGCTGTCAGTCTTGCAGATTATGGTCTTACAGGTAGAACAAAATTATGGCATAACTGTCACTGTTAAGCCTGTCAAAGTACTGTAACTTATCCATCAAAATTTGGACACCATTGTACTTGGAATTAGATAATGTTTAATATTTTAAAGACCTAACAATTAAAATGCACTTCAGGAAGACACTTGCATGAAGTTGGAGGGGTTGTTTCAAGTCATGCATAATAATTACCTCTATTCTGAGGAGCCTATATTGTGCTTAGTTAATAAGCACCATGTTAGAAGTTTACTTTGTTTTTGGATCCTGGGAAAATAATTCTGTGCTTTGCACTACAGGCCTTTAGAATAAAGGGTTCTGTTCTTATACAGCTGGAGTGAATTCATGGAAATTCAGCTGGCTGGCTGGATTTAAAATTCTGTAAACAGATTATATGCTACAGAATCTATGGAGAAAAGAGAGAAAAAATATTTCATCATTTAAAATTGATATCAAGAAATAGTAATTGATTATGACAGAAACTTAGTTAATGTCAATAATCCAATAATGTGAATTATTTTAGCATTAGCTTTAACAAAGGCTATTCAAGAGATAACCTTTTATATGTTGATCTAAAACTTGTGCTTGACAAGCTGCTTTTCAGATTCTTGTTGGCTGTTCTGTGGGGTTTTGGGGGTTTTTTAGTATTTGTTTACATTTGATTGACAAACATTTTGGAAGCTCTAAAATCTGATTTGGGACCTGATTTCATGACAGTAGTAGTTCAGAAATTAGTTTTGTAAACTCTTTTGTTTAACAAGGCTCATAATTAAAATTGCCTGAGAAGTTAGAATTGTGGTGGGATTTTATACCCTGTACATTAAAGTGCCTTTGGACAATCAGGTAATCTGCAGGGTTGCGTTTTGCTTCGTTTATTTTCTGTTGCAGCCTCTGCACTACCCTGTCCCTGCAGTGGGAGCCTGAGATCATAGCTGTTGCAGTCATGTACTTAGCAGGCCGTTTGTGTAAGTTTGAAATACAGGAATGGACATCCAAACCAATGTACAGGCGATGGTGGGAGCAGTTTGTCCAAGATGTTCCTGTTGATGTTTTGGAAGGTATGAAAACCATTTCCCACCACATTTCTTGTAACTGTGTGGCCTAGGTCATAAATAAATGCAAATAGCTTTTTATCTATGTTTCAGTCAAAATAATCTTGTGTCGAGTATGTAACTCAGCTTGTATGTGCTGTGCCTTAATCAGGTTTTAAATTGAACTAGCTTAGCTTAGAAGCATATTTAATCATCATTAGTCTTTGTTCAATGTTTGCTTTACAGTTTGTTTAGTTTATAACACATCCAATTAGCTAGAATTGTCATGATGTGTTTTCTATTTTTTAAATTATTATCTACTCCCCATTTTATATAAGTGTTTCTACAAACACTGGAGCTAATGGAGCCGGATTTCCAGCAGTTTTCCCATTGATAATTGTTCTCTTTGACCAAATTATGCTAGGATAGAAGGTTTTTTGTCATGTACCATGAATGATGAATAGATTAAGGGGGACCTTTAGCTCCTAACATGTTGGAAGAAAAATTTAATCCTTTGCTTAGTTTCCTAAAACTTTTTTGACTGGCCTAAGAAGACATGTATGTTTTAACATATAATCTTCCACTTGCTTTCTTGCTGTATTACTGTCCTGGGAGTGTGGTTACCTGGCTCTCCAGACACACAGTAATGACATACAGTGTGTTATTACCAAGACACTGTGTTCTTCTTCTGAAATGTGTGCATATACATGTACATATTGCTCAGGATAGGCAGAAGAAACTCAGAAATGCAAGTATAAGTTGAAAATTAATCTACTTTTAAAAAGTTATTTCATTCATTATTATGATGAGTAATATTTGCAATGAATTTTTCCAAAGTTGATGTCCAGTAAAAATCAGATTTGATAATTGTGTTATATACTTGTACATTATAAGGTTGTAATACTTTGGAATTTTCTTTCTTTCTTATTAAGATATCTGCCATCAGATCCTGGATCTATACTCACAGGGAAAACAGCAAATGCCTCATCATACTCCTCATCAGTTGCAGCAGCCACCATCTCTTCAGACTACACCCCAGGCACCTACAGTACAGCAGTCACAGCAATCCCAGAGTTCAGAGCAATCCCAGACACAGCAGCAAAAAGAGTCTCAGCAGTCAGCACAGCAACAGCAGCAGCAGCAGCAAACACAAGCACAGCAATCTAAAAAGCCCTCTCCTCAGTCAAGTCCTCCTAGACAGATTAAAAGACCAGCAGTAAGTTGAACTTTAACTTGCAATTTATTTTCAGGCTGATCTGAAGAATGAGCCTTGCAATTACTTTTATGTAGTTGATTTTCCTTGTTTATGTGGCAACTTTGTTAATGCTGAACAGCCTTTACAGTTCTGACATGTGACATTCTTATTCCACTTGAGCCAAAAGCCATGGAGAGGCTTTGCAGTCAACATGAGCTGTTCAGGTTCTCAGTGCTTGTGGTTCTGGGCTATCAGACTTCATTGTGTTCTCTATTAAGCAGGTTTAATTTAGGGAGGGTTTCTTGTGCTGCACCTGAATGTAGAGATGTGCACAATGCTGATGAAGGCATTATTTGACTCTGATTACTAATCTTAAGAGAATAGTGACTTCTAAGGTTATGTCAAAATTCTTGAAAGAAAAGTATTTTAAAATAATCCTTTAACAGTCACAGCCTATATATCATCAGATTTTATAGCCTCACTTTGTCCACAATATCACATCATAATTGAAAATAAGAAGCTACATTAGCAGTTGGATAGTGTCACGAGTAGTCTGAGCGCTTTTCAACAGCCATCAAGTTCAAATGAAGCTTTCAGATTTTAATGTATATTTCTGTTTGGGTTTTTTTTTCCGCTTGTAAGTTTAAAAAAAAGTGTTACCCAAGTCTTCTTTCGTGTGTACTTAGCAACAGGAGTGTTTTCAGAAGTACAATCTTTGGAACAAGTCCATTTAGGTTGTAAATTTTGTTCTAACTTTTGCTCCAACTTGCAATTAATGCATGCCCAAACTAGAGAACAGACATCAGAGGAAAAAAAACCAAAACAACAAACAAACAAAAAAAAACCAAAACAAAACAAAAAAAAAAAAAAAAAAAAAAA
This sequence comes from Camarhynchus parvulus, assembly GCF_901933205.1. Taxonomy (NCBI): domain Eukaryota; kingdom Metazoa; phylum Chordata; class Aves; order Passeriformes; family Thraupidae; genus Camarhynchus; species Camarhynchus parvulus. The sequence continues at coordinate 49,321,702 of NC_044575.1, forward strand.
AAAAAAAAAAAAAAAAAAAAAAAAACCAAAACAAAACAAACTTGGAGTAAGCAGCAAATATTGGAATGAAATGGAATTGGAAAAGTGCAGCATCTTCCAGATGGCAGACTCCAAAAAAGACAAAAATATAACTCTGTGAAATCTTGGTCTTGTAAGCACAGGATAGAGCTTACTAGAGGAAAAGACCTGCTCTGAAATTTGTAGTTGTTGCACTGAACTTTAGCATTGTTCAGGATATTGTTGATTAGCTTGAAAAGTGTGAAGAGTTCTTTATAAGTAATTCTGCTTGAGTTTTCAGATCTGTAGGATCTCTTACTATTTTTCTTCAACAAAAATGCCTGGGACAGTTTGGCATATCAGAAACTGTTCATAAATAACAATTTTGGTCCTATGTGTGCTGTCTAAGTTGTTAGAAATGGTTGTTCATTCCTGTAATTCAGGCTCTACCATTACAGTACTACTGATTTTGCCCCATCCCATATGTTAATGAAGTATCTTGTGGAAAAAAGTGATGCTTTTGCATGGGTAGTAGCTATTGTTCTTGAACAGTCACCTCTGGTCAAGCCATCAGTGAAACTTATCTTTTCCTGAAATTAGTTTGAGGTTTATCACTGAATAATCAAGGAAAAAAAACAGTAGATACACTGTAAGCAGCCACAACAAATAAAAAGCAAAGGGTGTTTTGCAACAAATAAAAAGCAAAGGGTGTTTCAAAACTCAGAGGAATTTTGTAGGGATACAGCACAAGCAGCATGAATTTGAGAAAATTAAATGTGGTGATCCAAAATTGTTCTTTATCCAGAAAGCAGTCTGGGAGAATAAGATGTGTGATGTTTGAAAGATTTTACTTGGTGCTTCTAGAATGTTCTTGAGTTAGATGTACCATAAACCTTACTTAAAATCTTTGCCTGCTTCTATAAATAGGGCTTTGCATGACTTCTCCTTTGGTTTGTGCAGAACAGAAATACCCTTTGTTCCTGGAGGCCAGATTTTCAATTTACATGAACTCTTATAGCTTTCATTACCTTCTACTGAGCAAAGATGCTTTCAAGCAGCTGAAGCATTGGCCCATGACTTACAGACCCATATCAGATGTCTAAAGCATCTGCACATCCTCTACATCTCTAGTGGTGAAGAGTGCTTGAATTTTCAGTTAATTTCACTAAAAATATACTGGTGAATCATTAAATGTAAATAGTATTTTCATTTGGATTAAACTAGAAATTGTTGTGGGGACAATTTTATTGCTCATAGAAACAGCAGTAAAGGAGCAGTTCCATTGTGTCGATTCAGCTGAAGGTATTAAATATCCACCAGCCTGACAGTAGATCATGTTGATAATTTATTATTGTTCATTATGACCCTCAGGTGTTCTGGCTGGGGCAGTACAAACTACAGTGCAGTAGAATGACCAAATAAATGCTCATCTCTATTTTAGCAGTTGCTGTTGTTGGAGAATTCTGGCTGCTTGATTCTTCTTTTTTTCTTTAGCATAAATGCAGTTTAAATTGGTATTTGTTTTTTCTGTCATGAGTTATTTTGCTCCAGTTTCTTGTTCTACTGTAATGATGTACCTCGATGTTGTTTTTTGAATATTGCTCTATCTTAACAAGTGCACAGTAATTGAATTGCCTGTCACCTGAAGTGATCAACTGACTTCACAAAATCAGTGATTTTTGGAAAAGTTCCAACAAGTAGTGATTAGCTTCTATTTGAAAGTGCAGGGAGAGCTGCAGTTTTATGGGCATGGAATTTAGTGCTAGAAAGTCAAGAAAAGGCCATCCAAGTAAAATGAAGGCAGCAGATGAGTCAATGAGAGTCACTAAGAAAAAACTGTGTGTATTTGAAATGGTAAGATAAAGATTGTCCTTAAAAAGCAGGAAAGCAGCTGGATGGTGTCTGAAAAATTGAAATGACTATCAAAGGAATATAACAATGAGGTTGCCTCAAGCAGGCAAAAATTAGACACCAAAAATTTTGAGAATACTCATAAGAATTAAGGAAAAGTACTGTTCAAGTTGGATTGAAGTGTGCTGTGGAAAGTGAAATGAGGGAAACAGAATAATTTGTGCAGGTAAAGCTACTAGAGATAAACAGTCCCTTAAAAAAACATTTTCATTGAAAAGACAGAGAAGCTATGTACTGAAACCCTCTGACCTTCCTCATTCAGTCTAAATATAGTTGTACTTAAAATTTCAGTGAAGTTCTCTGCTTTTCTCAGAAACTATGAAGTAGCCATCTCAGTGGGACCATGTAATCTGGGAAGATTTTTTTATTCCTTTATCTGTGGTTGTTTCATAAAACTGCAATGAAAGAACAACCAACAAAACAATAAAAACCCAACCAAAAATTTGTGATTAGAAGGATGATGTGAGGTTTGTGGGTTTTGTTCAGTGTGCATACATTTTTTTCCTGGAACAACATTTAGATTTTATACAATACTTTCCATCTGAAGGCTTCTGAAATGTTTTATGCTGTGCAACACTTTCACTGCCCTCCTGTCCTGGTAAATAAAGCATTAGAGCCTGAAGTGATTTTGGGAAAGGTTGAGTGACAGGTCAAGGCAGAATTGGGAGCAGAGGCCAAGCCTCTTGTTTTCAGCTCAGTGAGCAGTGAACTGGACCATGACATATGTGCAGTGGATGATAAATACAATAACTGAGATGTAATACTCAGCAGTGGGAACAGCAGGAAATGCTGCATATAAAATACCTGCTATTTTTCCAGTCTTTTCATTCTGCTAGTTAAGCTGGGCTTTCCCAGTGTGATTTGACTTTGTTTGTCTTGCATTTGTTGTAAGAAACTATAGAAGCATTAGGTTGGAAAAGATCTTAAAGATCATCAACTCCAGTCATTAACACAGCCAAGTCTACCACTAAACCATGCTCCCAAATGCCATATCCACACATCTTTTGAATACCTACAGGGATGGTGATTGAACCATTTCTGTGGGCAGCCTGTTCCAATGCCTGACCACCCTTTCCATGAAGAAATTTTACCTCATATCCAATCTAAACCTCCCTTGGCACAACCTCCCTTGAGGCTAATTCTTCTTGTCCTGTCACTTTTTACCTGGGAGAAAAGACTGACTACAATGGTGTTATTCTTATCTTTTTTTTCCTTTTTTTTTCAAACAGGCTGTATCTCCAAAAGAAGAAACAAAGGCAGCAGGTAAATATTAATATTCTATTCATGTTGCTTCCATTTTACTGCTTAAACCAGAATAAGTAATTTGCTGACAAGCACTTAGTTTGTCTGCTTACAGGCTTGGCAGTTCTAAACTATTTTGATCCTGATAATGTACCTTAAATATATACAATAACTGTTTTTAAAATGTTCCTAACTACAAAACTTAAAATAAATTGAGTATAACTGTGCCCAAAGAGTTACTTAATAGAGTCAATTCAGAGAAGTCTTGCTAAACTATTCAACTCTCAATGTATAACTCCAATGTGTAACTCCATCATTTGGGAATAGTTCAGCAAGCTGTGAGGCCCTGAAGTGACTGAAGGTACCATGTCATTAAATAGCTCCACTAACAGTAAGTGCCTGGTGATCAGTGATGTTTGTAGTTGGTTGTTAGCATGGCTGCCTCTAAAAGGCATTTTGTGTCAATAGATAGTGTAGTGAAAGAAATGTAGACTCACTGCAGTGATCATCCCTGGTTATTTTGTTTATTTGGGGGTTTTTCTTCACTTTACTGGTTTGGAACATAGTTCAGGATCCTAGGATGTACTTCTTAAGGAAACCTGGCACTTATTCCCCTGTAGCTCTGCAGATAGATTCCAGACAGCTGTCTCTTCTCCCTCCTCTCCCTGTCCAATCACTATTTTGTTTGGTTCATGACACACATTTCCCTAGCTGAGCAAGGGTCAGCTTCTTCTGACAGCTGTTCAACTACTTACAAGTTAAAGTTTTGGGCTAGAAAGCATACACTTGCTCATCTTCACTTACATACTGTTACTGGGAGTTTGTGTCTAGTTACAAAGTCACTTGAACTTTTAGGCATACATTCTTTTGTAAGACTTGTGTGTGATACTTCATTTATGCAAAGGTGTTGATTTTAGTTTTCTTTATTAAACATACCTCGTAAATAGGATTTCCACTGTACTCTTGCATAGTGTAATGTGATATGATAACCATTATCATGAGAGCAGAGTTGGAATTTGGAAGATATTGCAGAGCAATAACTAATCACAAACTGACAAATGTTTTTTAGAACCACCGCCACCATCTAAAATTCCTAAAATTGAAACTTCACATCCACCAATACCTCCTGCACATCCACCTCCAGGTAAGCTTTTATTTTCTTAAAAACATTTATTCTTGTTAACTTCCTTGCTTTTCATTCAGGTGGTGGCAGGGGTTTGTTGCCTTGATTAATCTGCTTGGCAAGTAAAAATACAAGGTTGATAAGCTCTAGAGGGAATTTCATCACAGTAGCACAGGCTTTTCCAGACAGAAGTAAAAATCTTACAATGGAAACAAGACTATACTAGCTGGATAAAGGCAAAACAAAGCTGCAACAGTTAAAGGCCTAGAAGATGAAAACTAATTGTTAATAGCAGGCTAAAAGGAACTTCTTGATCTCAAAATGATGATAGATGTCACACTGGATTACTAGAGCAGCCTTCAGCTGTCCTATAGAAGTTTTCCATGTTATATCTGTTGTACAGGAATTCTGCAGGTGTGCAACTTCCAAACAATAATACAAAAAACAAACAAAACCAAAACCAAATAAACCCACCACAGAAGGATGCTTTCTTTGCTGTACCTCAAAAGAGGATTTTTTTCTGCCAGGGAACACTAATACTGCACACATGCTGTATGTTTGCAAAATAAACTGTACTGTTGTAAAAATGTGCTTCGAGTGCCTTGATGCATTAGCTGTCTTCCAGTGACCCTTAAATATGACATAAATATTTCACCGCCCATACTCCATAATGTAACTGTAAGATGACAGCTTCTACAGGGAACTAGGAGAGAGAAAAGCAGTGCCCTGAAATATAGTAGGACAATTTTTCTCATTTGTTAAAATCTAATTAAGAATGCAATTTTTCTAAATACCATGCTCATTATTCCTTCAGTTGTTAAATCTTGAGTGCACATCTTGCATCCAGAATGGTTCTGAAAATGAGCAAATAAGGAAATTATTGCCTGCTACAATTTAGGAGCTTGAAGTCACTGAAATCAGGAGTACCACAGCCAGCATGCCCACCTTGTGTGATTTAATTATGTGGCTTTCCTAGAGGGCATTTTTGCTGTTAAAATCCTACTTAGGCAGGTAATGGATTTATTTCCCTTGTTACCTGAAATTTTCCTCTTTGTGTATACAAGGATGTAATTGTACAAGTGCTAAAACATTACCAAAATAAAGGGCAGCTCCATGAAAAGTCAGGTGAAAACAAAGAATGCATCTTGAGCAAGTGAACTAGGAGGAGGATTTATCTCAAATTCTGTTTAACAGTGACAGTGTAGTATGCCACTAGAAATTACTGCCCTGCATGTGTTTCTAAATAGCTTTTCCTATTGAACAATGTTGTAGATGCTCATATATACAAGCAAGATGTCCCAAACTCTTTTTTGTTGGTTGTTCTAATAATCTCTCTGACCATACAGACAGGTTGCTGTTAGGTTAGTCATCCTAGTGGTATTGCTTACTTTACAATGTCTGCATTAGAAGGGGAAAACAAACAATTCTTATTTAAAGAGAAGACTGCTTAAAGCATGTTCTTTCCAGAAGTGGCTAATTATAATTCTGTAAAATGCTGACATTTTTATGAACTTCTCCAGAGTGTCAGGTACTAAGTTCACTGAAATTAATCAGTGGGCAAAGCTGATCGGATTTCATGTCCTTCCTTACCTTTGGTTTTCTTTTTCTCTTTCTTTGGTAAACAGGTTTTAGAACTGAGCGTTAAAGACTTGAGACTTTGGCCTGTGTTCTCAAATAATGTTTCCCAATATGGGAGGCAGGTGAAGTGCAGAGGGTAATTCCAGGCCACGTCCTGGACTACCAAAGAGGTAGAAAGGAGGCATGAACTAAAGAAGGTGAAAGCACTGAACTAAATATTTTTGGTATCACGAGTCCTATGACTTTTTAATCCACTAGTTGTGATTCCATCCATCCAGTCTGTTAATTCTGCTGATTGTACAACAATATTTAAATTATAAAAAATAGTAATAAGAAAATGAATTTAACTTTTAGAATGGGAAGAGCTGACCTTGAAGCTTTGATAGGCAGCTTAGTTGGTTTTTAGTGACCTGAGATGGTCTGACTGGATACCATATGGCGTTCAGAGACTTAGAAAGTTGAGTTCTCTTTTGCTAATTTAACTGGAGGAAAAATATGAAGTATTCAGAAGCTGTTGTTGCCACTATCCTTCAAAAAAATAAATGAAATTTTCTTTTCCAGAGCGCAAGCCTCCTTTGACAACAGCGGTTTCAATGGGAGAACCAGAGCAATCTACTACTGTGGACTCAGTAGATGTGCCAAAGGTCCAGATTCCTCCTCCTGCTCATCCTGCCCCAGTACATCAACCTCCCCCTCTACCACACCGCCCCCCACCCCCACCCCCCACCAGTTACATTACAGGGATGTCTACTACAAATTCTTACATGTCAGGGGAGGGTTATCAGAGTCTGCAGTCAATGATGAAGACAGAAGGACCAACATACGGAGCTTTACCACCGGCCTATGGACCACCAGCTCATCTACCATATCATCCTCATGTCTACCCTCCCAACCCTCCACCACCAGTTCCACCTCCACCCCCTGCTTCTTTCCCCCCACCCAATATTCCACCTCCTACTCCTGGATATCCTCCTCCGCCTACATACAACCCTAATTTCCCACCTCCAAGACTGCCTCCAACTCATGCAGTGCCACCTCATCCACCTCCAGGGCTGGGAATGCCACCAGCTAGTTACCCCCCTCCTACTGTTCCTCCAGGTGGACAGCCACCTGTACCACCTCCAATTCCACCACCTGGTATGCCACCTGTAGCAGGACTTGGACGTGCTACATGGATGAGATAGCATGAGGTCATTTGCACGAATATACCTTTATGTTGATTAGGCAGGAGTAGATAGCCAAAACCTACATTGTAAAGATGAAGAGGAGGGTAATCTGTATAATTTAGATGAAGAAACGAGATTAAATGAAATTTAGCTGATCTGTTTGCAGTATGGTTTATGGTGAGTTATTTAGGCTTCTAGATTTTAATCAGCTTTGCAGTATCTATTCTAACTTTATACATTTGACTTAAGTTTAAATTGTCTTGACTTATTCCAGCACTGGATTACTTTGTACTAGCAAAACCAGCCATATTGGCTCAATTATATCAGTAAGAAGAAAATTTCCTTCTAGAAATCAGTGCCTATTTTTAAGTATCAAAATAGCCAGATACTATGATATTTGATCTATAGTAAGAAACTTCATTTTTAATAGTAAGTAAACCAACATGATGTCAAGCATAAAAGCTGCTTTATTTAAGAGAGATTCTGAATGCTAGCTGACTGGAATAATTTTGAGGTGTTTGCCTTGCTGATAGTTTTGGTTTGGAATGTACTGGTATCTTAAAATATTGTATGTTTACACCTATTTGCAAATTCCTGTACATAATATATATATTTTCTAAGTGTGAAAGTCTGAATGTAACAGCCTACTGTGATGTACATCATAGTTATAAATGGGACTACTTTGTTCACTCTACCCAAATAAAATTGGTTCTGAATTTAGTGGATTTCCAGGTTTTTCATATTAGTTCAGGGGTCATAACTATGGTTACTCCAAGATACTTACTCCAAGGTATTTCAGCAGTGGTCTCCCATATCTTACTCATCAGTTTATTTAAAAAGAATGTATTTTATTTTATTCAGCTAGAAGTATACACTATCACAATCAATCTCTTACTTCATTTTTACTAAAATATTTCAAAAGAATGTTTTACACACATTATCAAAAAAAACTTGTACTATTACTTTCCTTCCCCAAAAAAGCCAAAGTGGTTCAATAATAGGTAAAAACGTGTGCTAAGGTCTAAAGAATTTTGCTATATACACAACAGCAGGTGCTAACTTTTCCAGTTCTTTGTAAATCATATACAGAAAATATAGCAGGGCTGTAAGATCACAGGTTTAACAGAAATCAAACTTTAAACTGATTTCTAAAGCAGCACAAATAGACTTTCCCCACATTATGAAAAATATACAATTTTATCACTTTACAGTCATGCACTTTGAAAAAGATCAGTAGTACTCTTCCCCCCCAGCTTCTAGAAAGATAAAAGGTCACTTTAACACTGATTTCATTTAATATCTAATATTTGGATAAAAATGTGCCATTCTCAAACAAGGTTGTGCTCAGCAGTCTTATCAAGGTGCGAAGAGCCAACTGAAGCTGGTTACACTGCAGCATTTCAGGAACTGGTAGGGAAACACTGCTTACTCCAGTCACTCCAACAAAATGTGATTTTACCTTCCTTAAGCAAGCAAAGTCCATTTGTAAACACTGGATGCTTTCTTTGCCAGAGGATTGCAGAACCCAGGGCTTCAATCTTGAAGAAATTATCTTGGGCTATTGCCACAAATATATGAATTTAATAGCCACTATTGCAAGGGATGCTCCCCTCCAACTTTGTGTACAAAACTCCTCAGGTAGTTTTCACTGAATACTGAGCGCATAGGTAAGTGAATTTAAATATGCATATAAAATATCTGTTTAGACAGCTGAAAATTCAGCACCCAAGTCATCCTGTAAAGTCATTGAGCATCATTTTACCCCAGGAAGACATTTTATAGCTCAAATGGAATAAGTATGAAGATTGGCAAGCCTAAAAACCCCTAAACAGTAACACTGTAAGGTACAGCACTGCCATGTTCTGCAAAATCAGTGATGTGCATCTTACATTGAAGATGATAAATAAAATCTTAAAGAGGGCAGTACCCTATGAGTATGAAGTTTGTTCAGCTGAACTGCTGGCTACCCTATAAAGTGGCTCTTCAGGATTTACAGGGCTAATTGACCTCAATTGCAGCACTGTTTCCCTTTTAGGTGAGATCTGCAGGTGGAACAAAACAAGGTTTGCTTGAAGTCAATGAATAGATTTTGAGAGAGATTTGAGAGCAGGGAATATTTGAGTGGGAATTACATAGTGGTGAGACTAGTAATCTGATGAGTATAGCTCCTATCTTGTGAGAGGACCTGCTAAAAGCCTCATATACCCCTGAAATAGCAAGCATGTCATGAACACAGTTAACTCTCTCCAAGTGCTGGCAACTTGTGTTGCTTTAGTTTAAATTCACTGACACAAATCAACCTGGTTCCAAATATACTTCAACTCTCTGCTTAATCCAGCAATCAGATGCCACCAAAGTTAAAATGGGCTTTCAAGCAGATAGATTAAAGTAACCCTTGTTTCGACTTCAGATGTTAAGGAATAATGATGCTGTGCTTTACATCACCTTTTCTGTTACAGAAATCTCAATGTATAAATTGTACAGGAGGAAGACAAGTAATCACCAATGGTGACTAGAAACTGGAGGTCAAAATAAAAAGCAAAGAGGAGGAAATCCAGAATCCTCTAAAGATGCTTAAAGGAGACACACTAGAATGGATTTTTCCAGACTCCATGGGATGTAAATACTATTAGACTGAGAGCTATCTAGCTCAGTGTTTACTGACTGAGCAGTAGTAGGAAATAATCCACTGGTGGGTGTGTGTGTGAGAGTATGCACTTGTGTTTTGGGGGTAGTTCTTGGTTATTTTTAAATAATCTACTCAACTGTTACATTTCTATTTCTGCAATGAATAATGAAGTGGTGCTTACTCTTACTGGTTATTTTGTATTTTGGTTGTCTTCTTTCTCTGTTTTTTTTTACTGGTTACAGGTTTCAGCTCTGACACTGCAAATTCTTCAGCCAGGCAGCTGTAGTTTATTGTACACCACAGGACCAATTACCTTTCATAATTCATAATAAACCACATGGGTTCCTTGGTATTGTATTGGTGCTCCATGTAATACAATACCACAAGTCAAGAACTCAACTGGTAGAACAAATTAATTTAGAGGAAGAACCTGTCCAGCTAATACAGCTGTCTATAGCTGTGACTGATTCTTGTAGGGAATAAAAACAAAGTAATGGTGTTTGAGGTCATTACATCCTACAACTAATCACTAAAATCGATGCAACGTTTGAAGAGGAGTCTTTGACCTTTCCACATGCCTGTCTTTAAAATTATTTTACACCAATGAGTTCTAATAACGAAGCCCCGCTTCCTTGGACTATTGGGATAGAACATCTAATGAAATACAGGGACAGCTGCTGTGACAACTTGGAAAAGGAGGGAGTCAAATTCTTACAACTACACAGGCAGCTACTCCACAATAGCAAAATGTAAGTCCCATTGTTTTATATACAACCATTTGAAGAAGCAAAAACCCACTTGTTTTGGTTCATTAACAAAAATAAAGCTTGAATGGCAGGAAGTAGTCTCACCTGACACCCTGTGTTTATGGAGTTTTTATTCAGCTCTGCAAGGTTGTTGTTTGGTTACCTTACACAGGAACCAGTATAGGTAAGGGATCCAGCAAGAACATTAAAAAAACCCACCCCAAATCTTCCTTATGTGAAAGATGAGCTGCTTTTGAAGATCCTGTGAAAGCCATAAGCACTGTCAGGATAGCAGTTTCTGCTGAATTATTTCATAGTGAAAGCTTTACATGAAAAGTGTTGCCATTTTTGTAGGGAATACTGTTGTGTGGCTAAGTGACTTCATCCACATTACATCTGTAGAAATCTTGTGTCATTTGATCATGAAAAATTGTTCATTACCACCTGATATGGAGTCTTAGCCTTTATGTACATTTGTGTGATGAGTACCACCGTACAATGTAGGGCAGTACAAGTGTTTTTAGCTTGCCACTCAGTATTTTACACAGAGCCTTGTGAAAACAGTTGCATGTCATTCTTCAAAATAAGGACCTCCAAAAAAAGTGTCAGCAGCTCATGAACTTGGCAGGCAGTAAGCCAATGAATTTGAATTGCATTTTCCTTGGCTGCCTGGAGCCACTAACCTGGCTACGAATCACAGACAAGCAGGTGGACAGGAGCAATACAAATGGTGACTTCTCTGCTGGTCAAGGGTTCTTCTTGTTCCTCTTAGAAATTCTCTTGAGTTAGTTAATTCTACAAACAGACCATTACAACAAAGCAGGTTTGAACTACAATAAAAATGATGCAAGTCTGGCATTATTGGATGGTTACCCGGTGAACAGTAGCTCCAGAGCACCACAGCCTGGAAATCAGGCCTTTAGCTGCCATATTTACACTATTGTTACAAAAAAAAAAAAAAAAAAGTTGGGAAAAAAAAAAAAAAGAAGAAAAAAGGAAACCCTGAAAAACCTCAACCCCAGCTCCCAAAGAACAGGCAGCCAGAAACACTGAGCTCTGCCTCTTTAGTCTTCACAGAATCCATCACTTCCAGTTGCCAGGACAGTGTTCCTACAAGGGACCCTTGAACTGGTTTCCTGACAGATGTTGCCTGATGGAGGGTTTGGAGCTCGCAGCATCACCCAGCTTTCGCCAGACAACCTGCAAGAAAAAATAAAGGGTTTGGGGAGAGAAAGACAGGAATTAAAAACAAAAACCTGCAAGAAAAAATAAAGGGTTTGGGGAGAGAAAGACAGGAATTAAAAACAAAAAAAAAAGTCCAACAGCAAAGCCACCGAGGAATAGCAATATTGTTTTAATTGCAGTCTGAAAGCCAAAACCAGCCCTTTCCTAGAGCTGGGCTGCAGTTCTCAGCAGGGACACTGGATGGCATCTTTGCACCAGTTTCCAAGATAAAAAACCATTGATGCATTTTTCTAATTAGTCCCTCTTGAAATTAGAACCGTTTTTGCCTGGGGTAATAGCATAAAACAAATACACTAGATTCAGAACATAAGTTCAGTGGTAGGTCAACCCTGCCATGCTTACAGAAAAGATGCTACCATGAACAGAAAAGATAATGAAAAAGATAATGATTAAAATTATATATACATGACTTTCTAAAAACATACATTTTATCACTCTAGGGCCACTATTTTAATAAAAAAATAAACTGCACAAAACTTTACAGCTGCCTTGAATCTACATGGAATCAATATTTAAAGAGAAAACAGCTGATGATAGACAAATAGAGATGAGTCAGTTTGGGAGGATGAAGTTACAGTATTTTACCTTTCCCCCAGCATAGCTACAAGGGAAATTAAGCAGACAAAACATTTTAAAAAGCAGGCTTTAATTTACTCTTTGCTTTGCTTATAAGGATCCAGCAACCAAAGTGAAGTGCCTCAGCCCTTGCCAAGGATGCTCACAGTGATTTAGCTTGGCAAGGTGCACTTGTGTTCACACCTCCTGTTATGGTTAAGGTGGGTTTCAGAATTTAAAGAGAGCATTAGGCCCCTCTCAACTGCTGGAAGGCACTAAAGGATGCCACCTGGGCCCACCCCTTATGTGGACTTCAAAAAAAAGAAGGCTCATAGGCATTCTCCTCCCTACTCTGGGCAATTGAACAGCACATCCCCAACTACAGGTGACAGGGGGCTCAGGCTGTGTTCCAGCAGAAATCTCAAACTTTCTGTTCAAAGCTGGAGCATGGCCAAGGTGCTTTGAGGCTGGAGGCAATGCCATGACAGCAGCCACAGCAGAGCAGAGCACTCACCATATGGGATGTGGCCAGCTCAGTTAACAGTGTGGGTGCCCGAAACATCAGCAGTGTTAATAGCACCCCACACATCATGATGCTGTTCAATGGCTCCAGACAAGATTCTCCCTCTGACATTATTACCACATGGTTTGGGCTCAAACCCGTTCAAGCTGTACAGCTTTAAACAAGGCAAGCAATTGTTGCTTAACCCAAACCAAGTCTCTTAAAGGCACAGGTGGAGACAATTGCTAACAGGGCTCTCCCACTCAGGGAGAGCCCCTTGCACATCTCTGGTCAGCCAGACCAGCTACTCCACAGCCAGGGAGGCAGCTAAATGGGAATTATCTACTGAGCTAAGGCTGCTCTGTGCAGGGAACAAGGCACTCAGATTACCCAAACTGTGGTCAGCAGAGCCTCCACTCTTCCCTTGTGCCTATGGACCTCACAAGGCTTACATGCAGCAGATCCCTGTTCCTCCATACTTTTAACAAAAGGACCCCCAAGACCACAAAAGGAACCCCAAGAGCTGCTGGGAGGAGTTCTTACATTGCACATTTCACGAACAATTGCCTTCTCCTTTTCACTTAGGTCTTCTTCATAGTTGTCTTGCATTTGCCTGTCCAAATTTTCATGGACCTCAAGGACCTACAAAGAAACAGTATTACAAAACCATTATGATCTTCAAACAGTTATTTGTGTCCCTAAAAACATCATTAACAAGTATTTAAATTGGCAGGATTCACAAAGGCTCAAGACAAGCAAAGACAAACATGACATCAAGCTGGGCACCTCCATCCTCCCTGTTCCCCCAGCCATGTCCTGTCTCTGTCCCACCACCTTCATGGTGTGGCTGCTGCCAGTTCTGGGAACCATTGGCAGCAGGCTGCCGGCACCCACAAGTGCATCTCTCCCAGGAAGGCTGCTGGTGGTCCCACCTTCCAGGCAGCACCCCAACAAGCATGATGTTGTCTCTCACCATGTGCTGCCCACACCCCAAACCTCCAGAGCAGCTCAAGTGGGAGCCAGCCTGGCCTGACACATCCCACTGTCCTGGCCACCCCCACAGAGCTCCTTCAGGGAGAAAGTGCCCACCTGTGGCCAGCTGGTCCCTTGATCACAAAAGGAGATTTCAGCCTGGGGCTAAAGGCAGCCTTCATTTCCAGCTGGAAACACTGACCCCAGGGATATCCCTCTGTCACACCCACATGCATTCAGACAGTTCCTCCAGACAGACACATCCCACAAGGTGGGCACAGCACAGCACAGGAGCCCCCAGGTTTTACTCTTGCCTCTGTGCTGATTTACACACTCATAACACACACCTCACCCAGGGTTTCACCACTGCTGAGCCAGGTGATCAGCTCAGTGTGCGGGGCCAGAGATCCTGCAACCACCCAACATCATCAAACAGCCTGGTCCCGTTCACCACAGTGCATCCACACACACAGGAAGGTGTACAAGGTGTAGTCGTGTGAATAAATATTCCTACACATCCCAGGGAGGTACAGAGCCGTGCTAGGATGGGATTCAGCCTTTGCTGAGGGATGAACAGCACTGGCTGCTCCACAAAATGGAATACCAGGGAAGGAAGATTATCCCCAGGTCTGCTTCAGCACAGCAATCCTGCCGCACTCAAAATGAGTTACAAACAAAAATAGGTCATTCTCCTAGGGCCTGCAGCCTGCTTGGGACCAGTCTTTGCACAGACAGGAATTATCCACATCCATTCTAAGAGAGGAAGGGCAAGAGGAATGCAAAAAGCATGTACGTGCTGGCAAAGAGAGCATCTATTTTCTGCTAAAGAGGAGAGAATTAATTATTGATCCAGCTGGACTCACACATTGAACTTGCCTGTCTGGAGCCTGTGTGCTTCCAAAGCTGGCTGCACAGCCAGCAGCCTGCAGGAGCACAGCCTGGCATGGAGCACCAGGGCTGCCTGCCTGGCAGCCAAACACTGCCTGTGTCCACAGGGCAAGTGTCAAGGAAACCATGGGGTAGATTAGTTAAAGATCTCATCAACCTCTGCTTTCACCAGCCATCCCTCTTGCAGGCACAGGAGTCTCAGTGGACTAAAATAAACTGCCTTTCTACAACTTGTGCTTAAACTAAACCCACATTCCTTAGCCCAGGAGGTGTGAAAAGGTGGCACAGCATATTATTTCCTTCAGTGGAAATGTATTTTAATAGTGTTACCCAGCCAGAGCTGGAGCTGAAAGATGATCAGATGGAAGTTATGTTTGTATTTAATTTCTGAATCTCATTTACCCTGGAAATCATCCTGCTTCCCAGGCTCAACCCATGTCTGGCTAGGCACTTTGTAAAGATGTGTTAGCATCTTGGGTATGGGAAATGGGATTCATAGTGATAAAATGCAACAGCCTATCCAGGAAAGGCATGTTGGAAGAAAATACACTCTGAAGAGTGGAATAACCTCCTGAAGAAAGACAGGAAGGCCTTTCCTTAGTGCTGACCCAGCCCCAGCTATTCTCAGATCCTGCCAGATGCCTCCTCAGCTGTTTAGAAGGACCAGGTTAATGTTCCTCCAGTTACACCACTGGGGAATACAAACATGCCTTCACATCAGCTCTCTCTGGATCAGTAAAGTTCAAGGGCTGTGCATTCAGTGTGGGTCTAAGAAACTGGGGTCTGTCCTTCTGTGCTTTCTGCCACCTCTCAGCCCAGGAGCCTAAAGGAAACACACAAATGCACCCCAGGCTCTAAGTGGCTCATGCCATCCCCTCCTTTTTGCTTTTCATCAAGCTGCACTGACAGCACTGGGTCCTTTGCTGACACTGCAGCCCTTTGTGATCTCCCTGGGTTAAATGCCAGCCAGTGAGAGCAGCCTGCTCTGCTCAGGCATGGGGCTGGACTGGGAAATGCTGCTCTTTCGCAAAGGGATGTTACTTCCCAAAAACAACTCTCACCTTGCTCTCTGTGGGCATGCTGGCTTCTCTGGCATTTTCCCTGCTGATACATAAACTGAGGAACACCTCAAGTGTTCTTTGAGACCACACTGATGTCTGTGAGCCAGGCAGTGTCACCTCCAGGTCACCTGATGCCACATCCCTTCTGACTTGCTGTACTGACCCCATATGGCCAAATATATTTTAAAACAAATGTTCAATAAAAAAAAACACCACTAAGGAGTCTGAATGACAGTAGTAAAGGTTTGGAAGGGAAGCTGAAAGTTGAGGTATTCATTTCTGCAACACAAAGCACACTGAGATTGAGGGATACTTCAAAAATTTTGCAAACCTCACTAATTTTGTTGCTTCATAAGTCAGCTGGACACAACACTGGGAAACATCCTGCTTCAGCAAGGGAACAGTCCATATGCCCTGCTAGGATTTTTCCCTAGTTCTGGAAGGCCAAATCCTGTCTTATCCACAATTAGTGGGAGTGATGATCACCTGCTTGATAGCTCTGTGTGCATGGAAGAGGTCCAGGCTGCTGCTGTGGGGGCAGCTGGGTTATAGGCTAAATGTCATTCTTCTACATTTGTCTCCTCATCACCTCCCCACGTCTTTAGCAGGTTTGCTCAGTTCCTAAGAAAAGTGCTTTGATGTTCAGTGAGATACTGAGCTGTAGCATATGTACCTTTTATTCTTGTTAGCAAAAACAGCTGTTAGGAGTGCCAACCTGTCATCTTGCTCCTTATTTAGTAGGTGCAAACAAACAAAACTATTTCAGAAGGAAAAATAAAGAAAATCCTAAACATGCTCAAGGAAGAACCTGTGCTAAATTGCAGGCAGTACTTCAGCCACACAGATGGAATTTAGCTGGCAGAAAATCCCAAGGAAACAGCCTAGGGGATATTATGTATGTGGGTGCAGACAGGGGCAGTCCAGAAGCCCTGCAGATCCATGTGGAGTGGACTGTCCCTCAGTGGCTTTTGCTTGGGCACAGAGCCACATCCTTGCAGCCTCATCACTTGTGACAGGTTTGCATGTAAGTGTTCCACAAGACAAGCGGAGCCAACTGCACAGAATCATGGAATAGTAGAATGGTTTGGCACGGATGCCATTCATTAGAGCAGGTTGCTCAGAGCCCCACCCAGCCTGGCCCTGAACACCTCCAGGGATGGAGCATCCACAGCTTCTCTGGGCAACCTGTGCCAGTGCCTCACCACTCCACAGTAAAGAATTCCTTCCCAACAGCTAATCTAAACCTGCCTTCTTTCAGTTTAAAACCATTGTCTCTTGTCCTGTCACTATGTGACACAGGAGTCCCTCTCCCTATTTTTTATGAGTCCCCTTTACAGCACTGGAAGGTGCTACAAGGTGCCTCTGCAGCCTTCTCTTTTCCAGGCTGAACAACCCCAACACCCCCAGCCTTTCTTCATAGGAGAGGTGCTCCATCCCCTTGGTCATTTTCACAGCCTTTCCATCTCTCCTTGCCTTTTCTTGCAGCAAGGAGCTGGCCTGCTGAGCCATAAGGACTTTGTTTCTCAACCAAGCAGTGTTTCTTCCAATATCTGCTATGGTACAGCCAAAGCACAAAGTTCTCATTTGTAAGCTGCTTTCTTCTCAAGAGAGAGTCATGGTCTGTGTCACAGGAGGTGAGGGTGTAAGGCAGCAGCTGCATCCAGCTTCCCACCTGCAGGGGCTGGCTCTGGAAAAGCTGCCCCGTTCTGCAGGGGGCAAATAACACCTACTCCATCTGCTACAGCACGACGTGGCCAACAAAGGTCTGCAGCTGGAGACCAACACCTACCAACTATTTCACTGTGCCACAAGGGAGGAGGAGAGATTGAGACCATGACCAGATTCCTCAGGCTTTCAGTTTCCAGATGATCCTTGGAAATGGGTCACAGGATAGAAAAACAGACACCTCCTCATCCCTCCGTGCCACGCTGACCTACAGGAGAATTCCCTCCTCACCTCAAATGTGAGAACATTTTTAACCCCAAGTGAGTGAGCAGGACACATCATGTGAGATATTTATGGCCCAAGAGATGTGACTGCTCTGTCACCTGCTCCCTGACAGACAAATTCATCTCACCAGCCAAACTATGAAGTCGCAGAGGAGGATTTCTTCTGAATTTCTTCTAGCCCTTCCTAGGAATCCACAAAGCTCTGAAGCAGAGGGATTACTAATACATGCAAACACCCAACCATCCAAGTTCCTTTCAATTCCTTTAAATGAATCATTGCACCAGACCTTCCAAACTTAATTTCCAGTTTCCATAAATCTTCCTTATTAATTTGCAATCCTTTTCATATGCTTATCAAATCACATCTTAAAACCATTTATGTTTCTTGCCCTTAGTGAGAAATTCAGTCCTGCAGTTCCTAAAGCAAATAGGAAACTAATTGCTCCCCAGAAAATGATCATAATCAATTTAGAAGTATTTGATCTTGTAATTTAAAAACACTACCAACTCTGCTTAATACTATCCCTCACCACCACCTTGCCAAATGCAATGAAGAGAGGAGCAGAAAGGTGTGAACTCCACAGACTGGGAAGAAAAAGCCAACAGCAGTAGTCTGGACTGCATCAGAGCTTTGATGATCAAATACAATCAAAGACAAATCAATACAAAGTGACAGAAAAACAAAGGTTCACATGGGTTTGCAACATTCTGCAAGGCAACAGTTCAGCAGATCCATCTGTATGTATATATATATATATAAATATATGTATATATCTATACACACACACACTCAGAGGAGAAATGTCACCCACAAGCACATTGCACCATAGTACAGGATGGAGCTTTCTGATAGCACAGGGCCATTCACAACAAGCAAAGAAGAAACTTGTTGGAAAACACAGGACAAATATGTGGCAGCAAGTGAACTGCCACTTGTGTGGTCAGCTCCTTTGGGAACAAGCAAAAGGTGTACTAAAGGTATTTCTTAATCCTTGACCATGGTGGACATCCTCCTCTTAAGGACTTATACAATCAATCAATAGGAGTCATACAATTTGAATGTATAAAGTCTCAAGAAAGCTGAAAAATCAAGATTTTCAATTTGAAGGATCATTTATAATTTAAATTCTAATTAGATCCAAATGAAATCAAACTTGTCTTGCTTTTAATAACTACTTGAGAAATAGTGGCATTCAATATCTTCCTGGGATCTGGCAACTGCCCAGTGGAACCAATGTCCTTGCCAGTCACACTACTGTTTCTCCTAACATTTGCTGGTTTTAACACCACCACCATCACAACATCTGTCCTGGAGCCAAGAGACCCTGGACAGGCATGATATACTAAGATAGAAACACTAAAAATTATAAAATTTAGGGAATTTGTGCATCATAACCATGAGCAACATCAGTGCCATTTATTTATCTGTCAGATGTGGAAAGGTACACAGGAAAGAGCTTTGTAAGCATCTGTCTCCAGGTCTAAGATCATCCAAGCTGGTGATGCCACTGCTGGACCTTTTCTCCAGCTAGGACCAAAGGAATCTGAGCTCCAGAGCAGCCATCCAGGAATCTTCCTTTGAGCTGATGTCTCTTCAACCCTGTACAAAATTCTTCAGCTTCAGCAAATCCAAATCTATAAATCACTGTTTTTCAACCAAAGACTGATTTAGTTGAGACTTTCCATCCATCTCTATGGCATCATGTAAAGGATTTGTGCTTCTGTGTCTCTCAGATACTCAGAAGTATCTTGCTTAACTAGTTAAACATGTAGCACTGAGGAATTACACTTTTTCTGCTAATGGATGGTCACTAGAACCTGAAAGCTGCTGTGAAATCACAGTGCAAGTTTTCTCCTTTAACTCACCTAGCAGTCTCCCATGGTCCCATTGCCAATGGTCCTGACTTAATCCTTACTGATGATGCACATCCTACATGGGCAGGATGCCACGGTTTGTTTGTTGTATATTTTCATAAAATAAAATCTTTCTCCTTTGAAGACTGCTGTAGGATTTTCATCAACAAAATATATGAGGAAATGCAGTTTTTGTGTCCGTTTTTAAAACAGCATTTCGGCCACCACTGTCACCCCAGCAGCCCAGTTTACACAGGACTGATGAACACAAAGGGCAACCAACATATTCAGCATCAGCAGCATTTATTGGAGGTTTCCAACCCCCAAAAAATAGCTGTACATAATCTTGCTTAGCTCTGCAACTATTTTAAGAAGCAATGCTTATTCATCATGATAGAGGTGCTGGTTGTCAATATCCTGCCTGTGTATTAACTTTGTGTTCAGTTGTTCTCACAAGCAGAGGCAATGCCCAGCTCTGACACCTCAGTGCCCCACACAGCCTTACCTTCATAGCATGCACCACAGCCTCTGGCTTCTGGCCCACAGGGACATACCCTGCTGCAGGGGAAGATGCAAGATCAGATGTCATGCGAGCTGGTCCCTGTGGAAATCAGATAAGATATGTGTTAATTCCCCTTTGGGTGATTTAAGCAAGGATAAATAAAATATTCAGAAAATTTGACCACTAACTCATCTCAAATTCAATCCCCTTAGCCACCTTCAGAGACAAAAGACACCACTACCCCTTCCTCTCAAGTCACTTGATTTGATAACATTGAAGTACCAGCACTCAGTCTAGATGTGTTCAGGCAGGAGATCACCCTGGTTTAAATCTAAATTGATTCAAGAAACATCTTTTGTTCATTTAGGATAGCTTTCCACAAGGACAAGATCAAACAGCATTTATCCTCCTAGACACGGGAGCAATGCAAACAAGATGATTTTCCAGCATCAAACAGTCATTTCTAAGAAGCTGTGCTCATGAAAGAAACAGTTGGCATAACTTCATTGCTTCTCTGGCAGTGCTTTCACATTGACATCAAGTACCGATCTTCAGCTACAGAGAAAATTGTGAAAGCAACCTTAAAACAAGCAGATGTCCAAACCTAATGTTGGCTGGGTTTGTTTCCAAAATGCTGGCCAGTCCTCCTGCATGAAGGATTCCACTGGGAAAGATGCCGAAATTACATTTTACAAAAGATTTCTACTGTCCAACCAGCCTTGTAAGCATTTTTCATAGGGTTTTCCTTTTTCTACAGGCATCCAGCTTGAATTATGAGAGACACAATATCTTCATTCAGTGAGATGCTCCCTGCCTGTCCCTAATATTTTTGCATTGCTTTGTAACTCCAGGAGAAATCAACAATGAAATCATTGACCAAACTTGTATTTAGCCTTCACATCCTTTAGGAAACACAAAGAATTATTATACTTGGGGGCCTCTGAAAGCAAATTGGGATGGCAGAGCAGCATGTAGCACCATCACAGGAACGCTTTCACACACAACACACGAGGCACTCCATTCACCTCTTCCCTGGTTTAAAAACACAGCATTTTTATGTTTTGTCTCATCACTTTGCCTTCCATGCCAAGGCCAGCAAGTTAGTTGTGCCAGAAGAATCACAGAATAATAGAAACACAGAATGGTTTGGGTTGGAAGGGACCCTAAAGATCCTCTAGTTCCACCCCCCTGCCATGGGCAGGGAACCTTCCACTGAATGAGATTGCCTAAAGCCCTGTGCAGCCTGGCCTTGAGCACTTCCAGGGATGGAGCATCCACAGCTTCTCTGGGCAACCTGTGCCAGTGCCTCACCACTTCTACAGAAAAGGAGAACCAATGGAGGGGCACTTTCTCAGCTCTCATTCTGCCAAATGTTTCAAGTTGTAGGGGTCTTTTTACTCATAAAAGCATTCATGGCATGCATTAAAGGATAAGATGGGCTAATCCATTAGGCTACAGACAAACGGGCACAGAGCCTTCCAAGCCCTGGCCACTGAAGTGTGCCTAACCCATGCCACGACCAACAGCCGCTTACTCATAATAGCAACCTTCATGAACTGAGTTACAGGTGATACACAAACTTCCCTTGGACAGGGGTGGCATCTCAGAAAAAGGAAAGTTAGACTTACAAACGCCACAAAAATTCTCCAAGGTTATTTAACAGCCTGAAAAAGCTGCAGCACTCACAGGATGGGCATGGTTCTGGACCTAGTGGCAGAGTGTTACAGCTTGGCCACCTGGGAATACATCCTCAGCCACCCCATCCACAACATCAGACAGAAAAGCCAGAGGCTGAGGGGGAGCACTAGGGACTGGATCCAGCCAGTCTACAGCTGCAAAATGGGGTACACATTTCTCACAGGGCTGGTAAATGCCACAGAGTCCTTCCAGAATCAGCTTCCCACAGAGGTCAGAGACACCAATGCATGTATAATTACTCTGGCTTCATCATGAAAGATGTTTTCTTTCCATAAATGATCAGCTTCATGACAAAAGAAAGAAGAATATTCAGGAGTTTGTGGTCATACTTGATATGGATCTTCTCCTACGGCCCTCTTCAAAACTAGCACAGGAAATGCCAAACAAAGGTCTAACATCTAATATTTCTTTGGAGTTGAGAGTAATATGACAAAGTTAAAAGGAATTCTGCTGGATATTGCTGCTGACAACATTTTAAATGCAGTTTCCTGGCCAAACTAGAGTAGATCACGAGGTCTCCCGTATGAAAGACAGCAGCAGCTTCTCCTCACATAACTGAAGGCACTAATGAGCTACAAAGCACTTCCATGATCACAATCACTCTCAAAATTATTACAGAATACAAATGAAACAAAAATGATTAGAGAGAAATGTTTTTTCTAAAGAGCTTGATCATACTTAACCAATCACCATACTGACAAGATAAAAGCATTCTTACAAACACAGTGATATACTGGATATATTATATCACACAAAAAGCATTCACAGGGTCACCTTCCTTCTCAGACAAAGGCACTCAACTGAGTGGCCCCTGAACACAGGTAGACAATTTGACTGAAGAAGAGAAAAATAACTTTAAAGAATGAGAAATGCAGCAGAAGAGGTAGACCCAAAACTTGCAGCCAAAGTCAAAGTTACAGATTGCTTCATCTCTAAAACAGGCATGATCCTTGATCCTTAGCTGGGAAGTCAAAAGCCCCAGCCAGCAGAAAGAGATCTCCAAATTGCTGAGTGCCATCATCAGCAATGGTGAGTGCACCAAGGCCACACCACTGAGCCATTGCCCCAGGCCACAGAGACCTCCCCACCATGCCAGGCTGGTGCTACAAAAGGTCAAACACACCTGTGAAGAAGGTGGGGGAGCAAGCAAGGATCTCACCAACATCCCCAGTCTTTGGGGGATGCCATCTTTGGCAGCAATGCAATCTCTGCAGCTATGGGATGCACCCAGTTAAAATACACACATGGCTAAGGGTGGCTCCATGTTCATCACTGCAGGCAGTGCTCCTTGTGCCGCTGCACCCTGAGGGAAGGCTCTTCCCAGACACACAAAGAGCCAGCCTTTTTTAAAGGGGTTGGTGCTTCATTCCCACTGATTTCATGTGGTTCACAAAAAAAGAAAAAAAGCTTCAGCCAAACTCCTATCAGCTTCCTGCACAGAGGCACACATGAAGGAGGCCAGAACTGAGGGGACTGCAGTCAGCAAGGAAAGAAGTGACAACATACCCAGCAGGATGCATGGCCAGCAGGATGCATGGCAGTCTTTGGAGGATGGAGGAGAGGAAAATGGGCAGAGGTCACCAACAGTGTCAGCTGAAGAGGAGGAAATGGAAGGAATTGGAGAAAAGGTCAAGGTTGCTATATTGGAAAACTGCCAACAGTGGGAGAAGGGAGGGAATGGGAAGGAAGAGGAGGATGTGTATTTTACCCAGCAGGAAATCCATTGAGGTGAAATGCAGAGGAGAGGGAACCAGAGATTTGAGATAGGAGGTTGGAAGTAGGGCAGGGAAAATCTCAAGAAGTCAGTGTTAAAGTAGTAAGTAAAATTGCACAGATGGAAGAGCTTCCTCATGCCTAGAACAGATGCATTTGGAAACTGTAGGCAAGAATTCCCACAGCTGCACCCCAGCACTCCAACTCAGCTAATCTGAGGACCCCCACCACTGCAGAAACCCATGCCCTTCCTGTTCCCTACAGCTGACATTTTCACAGACACAGGAACACCACTGACTCAGCACCCTGGCAGACAACAATAGCAAGGTTAATGTGGTTACATCCTAAGAAGCAGAAATTGTCCATACAGGCAAAAAGCAACATGGTGTGTTTTGAGGCAAGTGTCACTCTCGGTTTCCTCTCCCCGTCTGCTTTTGTCGAGCATGCAGTCTCTGTATCAGATGCACATATGACTTTTCCACTTGCCAGGTTTTTATAGTGCTTGGTAGTTCAGAGGTGGTTTACTCTTCACCCTCAGATATGTGGCTGAGGCATTATGTAATTATATAAATGAATGGTGCCACAAGACTGCTCAGAAGTCACCAAAAATACCATTAAAATTTATAATAGAGATGTTGAGAAACAGCATACCACTTCCAGCTGCATCCACAGCCACCCCAGCAAAGGAAGAGCTGCCCAGCAGTGAGAGTACCTAATTAAGGTAATGCCTAATTAAGGAGAGGGGTATAGGTTATGTCTCTTGAGTGTCCAGATGCTTGCAGGAAGCACCTTTCTTCCCTATGCACAGGGTTTATCAACTACTGCACCTCTGAGACCCAAAGATAGCTCTCCTTAAGAAGCAAAAGTCCCAGGGAACCAGAGGCTGTGGAATTGTGTGTGACCCATCCTAAGCCTCCTCAGCAAATTGGTGCTTTTGCTTCTCTCCAAACCACTGTGGCTGCTCAGACCACTCGAGATTGCTGTGGCATGTGATGAGCTCAGCCTGGACAGAACAGCCCTGTCTCTGCTGCCAGGATGGTTCTGGGACTGCAGTGTCCTCAGAGGGCCCTGATGAGACTCTCTGCATCCCTCAAGGGAGGCAGTGCCAAGTACCCCCACATCCAGGCCCTTTTCCACAGGGAAAACCACAACAAGAGCTATTCCTCTGCTGCCCCTGTGCAGACAGCAGTACTGAAGCACCACATTTCCCTTCCAGCCCTCACTTGTCCCTCCATTTCAAGCAGATCAGTGCTGAATATTTGCTGGTATCAGTGATGGGACCAATGCACTTGTCAGAGCTTACTGCTCCCCCATGGCATCAGTCCCCTCCCCATACCATGAACACCAAAACCACGAATCCACCAGAGAAGCTCAATTCCATCTGAGACCCTCCCAGAAACCTCTCCCTGGAGCTGGCAGGGCTTGTCTCCAAGGCTGCATGGAGAGTCACAGTCCAGCTGTATAATTGACTAAGAGAAGAGAGAAACTCTGCAGTGCCTCATGCCAGAGCACCCTTGGAGCAATATGCTACATGCAGGGGATAAGTTCCCAAATTCTCTGTTGCTAGAATGACACTGACACCCTCCAACCCAAAGCAGAAAACAAAGCAAATCAAAGTAGCCCCATTCACTGCCCCAGACAAAAACCATCAGCAAAGCAACAGTGCTAATGTGAGAGAGAAAATCCCCAGACCACAAATAGTGCACACGATCCTTTTCAATCTGACACCAAAAAAAATCAAGAGCAGATGCCTCAACTTGAGGCTGCTGGCCAACATCTGCTGCTGTGTGTCACACCACAATGTCATTACCAGGGTCTAAGACCAAGTTTCCCAACGAGTCCTTGCTGGCTCTGTCTGGCTGCATGGGATGTGGTCCAGCACAGATGCTGACAGGCACTGCCATGGATACTCCACTCCTGTGTACTTGGAGGACCAAAATTAACAAGACTCTTTGCAATAGGGCACACTGAGAAATCCCAATAATGACACATCTGCATGGAAGTAAAGTAAGGTTTAAAACATGAACATCTCTTCATAACAGGGGGAATGCTTTGGAACCCAAGAAGAAAAGAGCCTAACTGGGCATGACAGGTGTCTGCTCTTTTAGAGGTTTTGGATCAGAAATTAAAAAAAAAAAAGAACAAAGGAATTGTGATAAACAATTTCTCCTTGATTCCTCCAGGGATCTGAAAAGACATGAGACCTTGGGCCTGCCATCAGTTTTCAATCTCTTTTTGTTCAATTATATTCTGTCTTTTAATGACACCCTTTCCTACCTCACTGCCAAGAGAGCTATTCCTGATCTGCAGAAAGACTGGGAAGTTTCAAAATCCAAAAGAGAACATCATGCTGATTTTACTTCAGCCAGCAGGCACAACCTAGGCACTGGGGATGCTTCAGACCAATATGGAACACATGAGCAAATATTAATGCTTCTGAGCCTCACATCTTCCCCTTGCCTTCTATTAATTTTTGTCTCCCATTTCAAAAAACAAGCATTTAGAATTCAAACCCGATTATATAAGCCACATTTTTCTAATGGCATACCTCAGACAACATTAAAGCTAAATGGAGTCATATCAGACACCGTGAAGTTTTTATTGCCGAGACAGAACACAGAAAATTACATTACATCAGGCACTGCCAGACAGCTCACAATAAAATTCCCAGGCATGTCTATTTATCTCACAATGGTTTTGTTTGCAACCTGCTCACCCAGATTTGAATTGTACTTGGACCCTTCCTTAGCACCTGTCACCGTCCAGGTGTTTTAAATAAATAAAAAATAAATAAAGGTGTCAATGCCACTCTGCAAATTAGGAACTGTTAAGAGACAAGCAGGAGGCAGTAACATGCAGTAACAGTTCATGGGAGTGGGTGGCAGGGCCAGGACCGTGGAAAGGTGCCATGGCTGGCACCCCAGCCCTGCTGTGCTGACAGAACAGGGGGCCCAGCACAGTTTTGTTTGTGAATGGCACATGTGGCTACAAGTTAAAGGAAGTGCCTGGAGCAGCTCCAGCCAGGCAGTGCTGGGGCAGATGGGGGAAAATCAGCACCAAAACCAAGGACTGAGAGCACAGGGGCACTCTGGCACGGGAGGAGGGAAGGCAGGGAATGCACCAAACCCCTGAAGCATGGTGTCCCCATCACAGGAGTGCACAGGCAGCACCAAGGGCAGCACTGGGCTCACACAGACTGATGGTGCATTCAGAATGAGAAATCTCCCTGCACACAAAGATGAGGGGCATTCCTGGGTGATCACACACAAAAAAATCTCTTGTTACCACCTGCCTGAGAAATTCTCTGGACCCCCTCATCGTTCTGCATCCCGGGCCACATTTCCCTTCCCGTGCTCCCCGCCCTGCAGCTGCAGAGGGGTTAATGGCTTGAAACAAAGCACGGGCCTGGCTGGAGCAGGACACAACTCCAGGCTGACATTCCACCCTCCCTTCCTGCAAAGTCCCTTCCCTCCCTGCCGCATCTCCTCATGCCCACGGCAGCTCTGCCATTGCCACCCCGTGTGGTGCTCCTGAGGGAGCCCAGCTCCCCCCAGGGCCCTGCAGGGACAGGGTTACCTGGTGGCACTCTGGCAGCAGCCCCAGGGCTCCTCGCTGCCTCCAACATTTCCTGGAGGTACAAAGAAGTGACCAGTGCCAGCTCCTCTGCAGACCTTTTTGTCACCCTACTCTGACACCTTTTTGTCACCCTACTGCAGATGATGCCAGACCTCTGGTATCTGAGCATGGGACACCCTGACAGGAGCCAGGGAGCATTCCTGTGTGTCCTGTCTGCCTAGCAGATGATCCAGGGCACTGATGCTGCTTGGCTGTGCTTATTCCATGCCTACTGTGCAGAAATCCTGCCAGCACTCAGCTCAAACCCAACCACCAGCTCCTTCTGGGCCATTTAAATGGTTGCACAGTCCCAAAGACACTGTGGGCTGCCCTGCAGCTGCAAGCACCTGACAGCCTGGCACCAGGCACCAGGAGGATTCCTAGACAGACCCAGCTCTCCAGCACAACACAGGTCCCTGACAGGCAGTGAGTTCAGAGCCATCAGTACCCTGTATTAGCATCTTCCTTATCAAATCAAGGGACTTTATTGCAGATGATAATCTCCTTTGGCATTACTTAATTTGCTGCCTTTAATCACAGAGAGCAGCTGGTCATGTAAACATTCCAATCCATGAATTAACTGCTGGGTCCACAGGGCAGCCAGACAGAGCCTGTCTGTGTGTCCCAGCCACCTCCTCCTGCACCTTCATGGTGCCCCCAGCAGGCATGGATGTCTGCTCAAGTAATAACAAGGACTTGCATGGCGCTTTCTGATTATTAAAGAAACAATTTAACTCCTTCATTGCTTTCTCAGCAAACATCACAAAAGAATGGCTCCTCTCCCTGGCAGGCTGGCTGCACAGGCTGTGCTGGGGCACCCAAGGGAAAGGAAGATTTCAGAGACTGCCCCGAACAGAAAAACAAAGTCAGGACATTGTTTGCAACTGGATGTCATTACAAACAGGAAGGGTGTCTTTTCTCAGCCCTGAGTTGATGGAAGCTCCAGACTCGGGAGGCTCCTCGGAGCGCCAGAGCCGGTGAGTGACGCGCAGCCTGCTCCGGCTGGGGGCGAGGGCAGCGCTCACTCTATGGGCAGCGGGGATGGGGCACGCCGGCAAAATCACAAAATCACCCCCGACAGCACCAGCTGCCCCCTTGGACCGTGAAACCCTCTCCAACACATGTGCAGAGCAGCTCCAGCCCGCGGTTACCTGACACGAGCAAACAGAACCAGGACAGAGCCAGCCCAGCCGCGCAGCAGCCAAGTGCACTAACCCTGACTGACTCACAGGGGCACTGTCAGCGTGAGCAATCCCAGAGGTGCTTTTGATGAAAGAACCCCAAGCACATTTGTTTTCAGAAGGAAAAGGTGGGCATTCTTAAGACTGTCATGATTTTGAAGCAAATCTGATTTGGGGATGATGCAGGTGAAAGCCTCTGAGTGGGCAGAGGATGCAGGCGGGCACAGGAGGGTGCACATCTGTGCACATCTGTATGGCCCATTTGAGCCTGGCTGCCCTTCCAGACCCATGGCAGAGCAAGGGTCTCTTGTGCCCCTGCCTCTCCCCTGACCCACTGCCAGCCCCACACAGGGGTACATGGAAAATGAGCATGAGAACCCACAGCAGATGGCTTTTTCTTGCTTCCTGTGGCCACCTGTAAGGGTGGATTATGGGCATGGCCTCTCAATGCCTCTTTTGCTCCTCAAAACCCCCAAGTTTGTGCTGGTCAGCTGCCATGGGGAAAAATGCCACTCACTGCCCAGAGCCTCTGCAATAGCAGCAGATGAAGGGCACGTGCTTTCAAAAATGGATTGGTTTGTTCTCAGCTCCTGAAGCTTCACCATAGCACTCCATAAATCCTGACAAACCTTTCGTTTTACTTTTTCTTCCACATCTACTGTTGCTGCAGCAGCAAATCAGGCACCTTGAATTTCTCTTTTTGCCTGCTCAATAACATCCTGGTGGTATCAGTGAAGCCAGTGGGAAGGAGCTGCCTTCTGTCATGCTTCTCATGCTTCTCTCAATCATTGCTTCCCCCTGCCTAAAAAGGCACCATGGCCACCACTGATGTGGGAAGGTGAGAAATCAGCCTAGAGTCATCCTCTGACACACACCAGCTGAGCTCAGCTCACCTGACAGTGACAGGGGATGCAGGCATGGGAGAAGGCAGGAGACCATCGGGGCACTGCACAGGAGGGGCTTCTGAAGTAACAGAAGGGGCTGGAGGCATTTCGAGAGGCCACAACAAAATGCTGAAGATGTAAATGCAGTCCTGGGGATGCCAGAGGCACTGGGCAGCCAGAGATCTCCCTGCCCAAGGGTTCATGTAGCACTCTGAGGGCCTGGGGGTTCCTTGCTGGCAGTGGAGGGGTTGCTGTGCTGTGCTGGGACACCTTGGGGCCCTGTTAACATCTCCAGTGCACCAGGTGACTCTGCAGGGGCAATCAATGCTCCAGGGCTCCCCTGACTCTTCTGGGTGCATCTTCAGGACATCACAATGAGAACAGTGTGGTGATCTTTAGCCATTTCAAGCTTGATTTGAAAAGTCAGTTGGCTTTAAGAATCTGATCCAGCTCTTCTCCCTGAGAGGAACAGATTTGCTCCCATGCAGGCTGAGGAGGGACTACAAGACTTGCCCTGTGAGACCCCAGAGCAGGCTTGGGCCCCAGTTACATCTCCTTGCCTGCACCAGGCTGGCTCAGGAGCCAGCTTTGTCCTTCCTCTGCAGGGAGCTGAGGGAGACACAGACAGTTACCTTCTCACTTCTCTTCTGCCTCAGCCCTTGTCCTGAGCAGGATGGAGCCCACTGTCTTTCCAGCCAAAAGGGAGAGACAGGACTGCCATTGGGGTTGGGGTTTAGCTGCTATGTTCCCACACGTCACCTCTCCTCACCACTGCTCTCACAGGCTCAGCAGACAGCCAGAGCTTCAGCCAAGGACTCATCATCCCTTCCCACTCCATCTAATGGCTTCTCTTTACACCTACAGACCACAAACATTTGGGCTTGTTGTTGTAATAGCAAGCATGCCATCTGGCAAAACAAAATCCACTTCCCTCGAGCATCTCTGCAAGGCAGAGGTACAGAATGTGACTCCTTGTGGCAGCATGGTGGCAATCAAGGCAAGGGCTGGTGCTGCCAGAGGGGTCTCCCAGGCTTTGCATCCTTCAAGAAGTGGGCAGTGGAGAAAAATACAGTCAGAAACAGTGTCAGGAAGCCAGAGACTCAGCAGCCCTCTAAGCTGAGTGCTCTCCACTACATAACCACACTACAACTTTGCATTTTCCTATGGACCTGGTTATTTTTGGAATAGATTTAGAAGGGAAAAAGAAATTGTGTCTCCCCAGTCTGGTCTGTGGTCTACACAGACTCCTGAGAGAAGCAGCTTTGAACACTCTAACAGAAATCTCACTGTTATCTGGAGATGCTTATTGTAGTCCTCAGGGGCTGGGTATTGTCTTCTCAAAAGGACAGAGCTTGTCTGAGCTCTCACAGAGTGTATCTGCAGGTCCTTTCCCCAGGGATTCCCAGTCCCAGACCCAGGATGGTCTCCAGCCACAGCACCAGCAGACACATCCTCCTGCACCCAGATGGGGAACCACAAGGAGCTCCTGCTCCTCAGCAAGGGAACACTACAAACTTGGTACAAAAACTGAAGGAAGGGGAAGGTGATGATTATTCTAACTTAACATGTCACTCACACCCACACACCTACAAACACACACTCACATGTTCACCAAAAGGTGGTCAGGGTCCCTGTGTGTGGCACAGAAAACAAGGGACACCCACTGACAGCCCTGGCATCCCTCCTCATTGACAGCAAAGAAATGGGTTCTGGGACACATTTTTCACACGCCTTAGGAGTCAGGGGTGATTACAGGCTGACCTTTATCTCAGCATCTTGCTTACCCTCCAAAAACCCTAGGAAAGCTGCTGCCTGTTGCCTCCTTTCCATCACTTTGGTCATCTTATCTACTCCTTCCTCTCGGAACCACAGGAAGAAAAATTGTGGTGTGACAGTGCTCCTGTTATCAGGGAACCAGTCCTCTGCTGATGAGCCATCTGTGCTGTGGCCTTATCACAGCCCAGACCTCCCAGTCCTGACACAAACCACACATCCTGGTGTGCTTACCCAATTCCTTGCTGCCAGTCATGTCTGTGGCCATCAGCACAGGCCAGAGCATCCCTTCCTCTAGAATTCCTGCTGCTGTTTTCACACACACTTTCCCACCCACACTCCATGCACACCACCCTCAGTATTTCTATTGAGTTACTCCCACCAAAGGCAGGATTCCCATTATAAATCACACGAACACTGCTAACAGATTTTAAGTGTAAGCCAGCCAGGCTAGCTCTGACTGCTAGCAACAAGCTGGTTCATGTTTAATGGTGTTCTTTGCCAGTGTGGATAAATGGTTCCTCCAGGCAGCTGGTTTCTGAGCTTCTCAAGGTGTGGTACCACCACAGGAGCATAAGCAGCCCTCAGGTTACCCTCTCATGCCTGGGCTCTGAGATGGGCCTGTGGGCAACAGGCAGGTACATGAGAGTCTGCAGGGAACATGTGTCCACATGGCAGCCAGAGCACCCATGAAGAGGCCAAAGAGAGAGGTGCAAGCTCTGGGCCATGCCTCAGCCCCCACATGCATCTGGGATGTCCCCCTGGGTGTGGGGGGAGTGAGCAAGCAGCCCTGTGGGGTTTAGCTGCCAGCTGCAGTGAAACCATGACACCCAGATCCCAGGTGGGCCACGGAGTCCTCAGCAGTGCACGGCTCACAGGTACCTCAAACACAGCTCTCATCCCTGGGACAGCAGCTCCCACGAGACTGAGCAGCTCTGGAGGCTCTGGCAATGGGAAAAATGGAGCCAGCCTATGCAGTCTCATCCCAGGGGAATGGCAGCTCCCACCAGGAGCTTGTTGCTGCGTCCTCTCATGAGTCCAAGCCAGAGGAAATCACCCTCACCTCCCAGAGGACACAGGGAGCCTCTGGTACTCCATGAAATGACAGTGGATGGCAGTTCCCAGAGCTGGAAAGATTGACAGGGTCTTGTAGGCCAGACTAACCCCAAGGACTTCTGCTCCTGGATATTTGGTGACCATTGCAGACTACAGAGCAGATCTGTAATTATCTGTGTGTGTGAAGCCCAACGCACAGAGCACAACTGTGAGAGTCTTCTGCTTCTGCATCCTGAGGGTGCACTGGTGTCCCTGATCCAGGACACGCTAGGAACACCCAGCTGTGTCCTACACTGGGCTGTGTCAGAGCCCTGGAGAGCTGGGGTGATGCCTGCTCGTCACCTGTGTGACAGTGACAGGGATGAGCTGGGAACTTCCCAAAGAGCTACACGGGCAGCGCCGATGATGGAACCCCGAATGGATGGGGCAGCTTTGAAGCTGACACAACTGTCCATCACTCCCCCACATGAAGCTTGTGCAGGCACAAAGAATGACTTCTCACAAACTCATGCCTGCTGTCTGTTAAAAAAGCCACAGAGCAACTCAGGTACATCTAAACATCCACTTCTGGGCAGGCTCAATTAATTCTAAGACATTTTCATGAGTCTGTGATCATTATCCTCATTACAAAAACAGTGTATCACATCAAGCCACAAACCAAAGCTATTTTGTTAGAAATAAGTAAATAAATGGCTACATAAGTATCTCAGACAAGGTGGATTTGGATCCAAAGCTGTTTTTGTTTTTTCTCTATTGACTTCCTGCAAAGAAGGCAGAACACAGCTAGGGTGACAGATGAAAGTGAATGCCACACAGCACCCAGGCCTCTCCATAAATGCCAGGTGCCATCTCTTCCTTGAGGAAGGAGAGAAAACAGGGACAAGTGGCCAGGAAGGGCTCCAGCAGGCAGGACCATCTGCCACCAGCCCTCACACAGCCCCAGTGAGCTGCGGGGGCCAATGCTCAAGCAGAAAACTCTCCTGCCAGCTCCCATCCCAGCACAGCCCCTCTGCAGAGAGCTGCTGGATGTATCCCAGCCTGACTGACAAGATAAATGTAAAATCATGAGTAGCAGCACTCCTAGGGGCAACCAACACAGGCTGATTGAGCATCACCAACCTGGAACAAAGCTGGGCATCAAAAGCCTGAGCACCAGGGAAGCAAACCAAAAGCTCCAAAATTGTAAGGCTGGCACAGCCAGACAAGCATCTCCTGGTTCAAGTCTCTCTGCACTCCTTATAAAGTGTCCTGTCTTTACACATGGGGCACAAAGTTACAAAAGTAAATATTCACCTGGACAGCTTTATCCCTCTTTTTTTAGCTTGAAGCATCTCTATCCATCCTGCCATTTAGCAGGGATAGGAAGGGGATATGCTTCCATACTTGGGTTTTATTTATGCAAACTTTGTTAAATTATCATTGTGCCCTTCTTTACAACTGTAAGAGATACACTAAGTCTACAGAATGACTTTTTCCCCGTCAAGCAGCCAACACATGACTGGTCCTACAGGACCTGCAGCTCTGCTGACCAGTGTCCCAGACATGGAGCAGGGAGGTTCTCCAGCTCTGCTGCCACCAGGATTTTGCCCACACTTATAACACTCACAGCCCACTCCCACCAGGACTCTCTGACTGTTTCTATACTCTTGCTCTAATCTGGAAAACAGCATCACCACACAAACCTAGAGGCCCAAGCAGTGAGGGAAACATCTGGAAGGCAAACACCTGGCAGGGCTCCTCAGCCACGCCTGGCACAGCAGCACAGATTCCATCTTATGCAGGAGGCTTTAGTCAAGATTCTTCCATGGTTTGGGAAGCAATGCAGGCAAATCTTAGGCAACTTAAACCTCATTTGTGATACAGAAAAACCCAAGAACTTACTCACTAAACAACCCTGTCCATGCACTGCCAGACACCTGGCAGCTTCACCCACAACCAGCATTTTTACAGCAGGCACAGGGCATTTACCAAGAAGAAGCTGCAGGCGTAACAAGCATCACCCTTGCTTTAAAAGATTCACAACTGTGACTGTCAGTTGTCTGAAAACCCATGCTGGGAAGTTGATGTACTAAATTCAGGCAAAGATTAATGTTCACAGGGCTCCCCATCCTCCCAACATCTGCAGGTTTTAGCAGCACGTTTGCAACTCCAGGTTTAGGATGAGCAGTTTTGTGAGAGCTCCCCTGTAATTGGATGTATCCCTGGCTGACAAGATAAACAAAAATCATGAGTAGCAGCAGCACTCCTTGGGGCAACCAGCAGCTGCAGGGTGGGCAACCTGTCCCCTGCAGCCATGGCCACCTCTGGGCACAGCCATGGCTCTGCCTGTCAGGTAAGGAAATGTCTCTTACGTTTTGCAGGGCGTCCTGGTACTGTGGCAGTGAGGAGAGCTGGGACTCAGAGTGGTACGGGGACAATCCTTTCCTCAGAGTCCGCAGGTCCCCCGTGCTGGACTGCTGCAAAAACAACAGAAAACAGGAAATGTTAGTGACAGGAAAGAAAGCTGGGCCCCTCCTGATGTCCTGGCTTTCCCCATGATCACATCTGTCCCCTCTTTACTTCTCCCTGCACCAGCAGTGACAATGAACACTGTAATAAAATGCTCTTTCCATTGTAGTCCTAGAGAAAATACCTGCAAGCAGCTGGAGGTGAACTGGTCAAGGTCTGCCACATTAAGTGATACAGCAGGAAGGCATTTTTGTTTTACCTAAGTTCTTACATACTCAATAAAAACATTTGTTAAGAAGCACATAAAAATATTTTTAAGACTTCAGATTAAATCAAAATCAGCAAAAAAAATCCACAAACCAACCAACCAACCAACAAACTCACCCAAAAAACCCACACCAGGAGACATTTTCTAGATTAAGGCTTTGTAAACAGTGCTACTATAATCCACCTAAGCTTGCAAAATATTTGTTGATAGGAACAGTTTCTTATTTGGTTACAAATTTGCTTGCACCCATAGGTCTTAAACATAGTCAAATAAATGAAGGTGGTTAATATGACCCTAAAAACCAGATAAATGCAACCAATAGTCTGCACTCACAGGGGAAGGAGCACTGGGTGTTAGGAGTGCTGAACAATCACCCTGGGACAAAGTTTCTGCCTTGTGTTTTTAACTCTCTGTGATCTTGAAAACTGAAGAATGAGAAGTGTTTCTCATTTATAAAAGTGCACCCAGAAAAAGCCAATACACAAGCAGCCAAAATCAAAGGTCTGTGAGAAGATTCTATCTTTATCACCAATAAACATCTCACTAACTTTTCATATTTTTAGGAGAATCAAGCAGTGCACTGTCCTGTATTTTAAAGTTTAAAAATCATGACCTTTCAGATTTTTATGCTCTATTAAGACTTTCAACTGCCATTTGCTACAGAAACTATGTTTTCTACTTCAAAAGAACCAAAGAAAAATCATTGGAGCAATA
Organism: Camarhynchus parvulus; assembly: GCF_901933205.1. NCBI lineage: Eukaryota > Metazoa > Chordata > Aves > Passeriformes > Thraupidae > Camarhynchus > Camarhynchus parvulus. Next base: position 49,356,972 of record NC_044575.1, read on the forward strand.
AAATTTAACAAGAAATCTCATAAATCATATCAATTGTATGTAAAAACCCCACAGTAACCCAAAGGCCTGAACATAACAGGGACTTTGGAGACTGTTGTCATGCACAGATCTCTGGAAACATCAGAAGTTCATTTCCATTTCCTGCTCAAAGAGAAGAATTAATGCACTCTGAGTGGATACATGATTTTCTTTCAGTGTCATCTATATTTTCTTGTAGCTACATGGCCTGTCTCAGTTGATATTCAACTTTGGTTTTATTTCAAAATCCTGTTTTCTTAGGTTAAAACTTCTACAGTGACCCAGTGCTTTCACAACCATTCTGGAGGCCTCACCCTATCACCTTTCCTTTTATAAGCTGTGAAGAGAAGGGCAGTTCTCAAGAAAGCCATAATGGGAAATGGATGCTAGTCCTGTGTGACCCAATCTGCTGGGAGCTGCTGTGTCTCACATGGAGTCAAGTGATACAGAATGAGTTCAGCATATCAGATATCTGGGATTCCCCTGAATTTATGAAGAGAGAAGATGTGGCCTGTATTTCTTTCACATTTCACAACAGAGAGTCAGAGAGAGAGAGATCTGAAGGAGATAACTCCTTCTGAAGCTGAGAAGTGACTGCTGCAAAACTGAGTTTCCACTATTCCTGGGAGGTATATGATTTCAAAGAAAGGTTAGCAGGTCACAATTGAAGATGATAAGAAGACTCTTAGTTTACTGGCAGCGTCCCAGTGTGATGTCTCTTGGTGGTTGTCCTGACAGGATTTCTCCTTGGCTGGTTGTGCTCCCACATCCTTGCTGTGTGCGTGGACACAGCAATATCCTGGAGACGCCCTGGCACTGCCACCCACTGCTTTGGGCTGCCAGCTCAGGAGCTCAGGCACTCTCCCCTGATATCTGGGATGAAGGGGCACATGGGTGGCCAAGGGAAAAGCAGAATACAACAGCAGAGCCAAAATGTGAGGTTGTATCTTTGTGCTGGAGACCCCAGGGGTTGCAGAACCCCTCAAATCTCTGCTCCAGAAGAGTGTGTGGCCTCAGCAGTTTACAGGCCATGGGTTACTCAGACTTTTGCAAACCACGCTGAGACCTGCAAGATGCCACGTGATGGTGGGGTACCAGAAGTGTGGAAACAGGCCTGAGAAAGAGAGATTTGCTGGACATTTGCATCCCAGAAACTTGGTGTCTTACCCCCAAATCTGAATGGGTTGGTCTACACTGGATTCCCCACGTCTTCCATCACATTACAGCTTGTCCTCACAGAAAGTCAAAATGCTTTGCCCAACTAAGGAAGGGAGACAACCAACCCAAGTCCAGACAATACCCAGTATCACACAGCTGTCACTAAAACCCCACTAGGTTAAATTGATTTAATTAACTGCCCTATGCTGCTGCCTGGAGAAAAAGTCTGCGTTAATTTCAATTGGGCTTAAATTGGTTGAAATTGTGTTGGTAAATACACAGATACAGTCAAAACTCTGCTCTAACAAGTGTTTATAATGGATTAGTTCTATTGCTTTTTTTAAAGCAGATCCCATTTAAGACTGCACTAGCGTGTGACAAAACTATTGTTAGGTTGTTTCAGTGGCTGCTGATTATGAATCTGACCTAATGCATTCAATTTGATGGAAAGATTCCCACTGAGTTCAATGAACATCAAAACAAGCTCTTAATTAAAGAACAGAAAGGAAAGAGTGAAAAAAAAATAGGACAAGAAAAAGAAAAGACACCTAAGAAATAAAAACGCTGAGCAGAGATGTCTCCAGAAGAGGAACAAGGTGTTTGGAGCAGAGAGTGGGTTTGCTAGTGCAAAAAGAGTCTTCGCCTGCCATTATTTATAAGACATCCCTGTCAGAAGTGGGCAGAGGAAACTTTTTTTCCTCTCACTGTCTGTCATAAAGCCTCTTTCATGAGCCCTCCACTCAATGCAATTTTCCTTCTATATTTTCTAGAAGTTATTTGGGAATGTATCTCACTTTATTGCTTGTGGTTTTTTACAACAGGCTACCAATCACAGCTCTGCACTATTTATCTTCCCTGTACTAAAGGGAAATGTGTGGTTTTTCACCATAGAAAGAAAACTGCTTTTTCTCTCTTTTTAAAATTAAAATGGTGCAGTGACACATATTCAACAGACCTCCCTAAACATTTGCACATTCCTTGGGCTTTGCTATCAGTGTTAGAGCTAACCAGGGAAAGAAAGTGAATCCCTCATTAAAAAGCAGTATGACTAATGATGCATCAGAATGAGTAGCCATTACTCCACTTAAATCTAAATTAAAAATCCTGGTATTTGCATTGTCAATTCACTCACAAAATGAAATCTCTTATTACCTTACCCAATTTTCATTACTGAGATGTAAGTGGATCCCAAATTGCTTTTCTAGTCAGAAAGACATTCTAAAAGTAGAATACCTGATCATCTCTGTTCATCATCATTGCTGGAGATTATCTCAACTAAAGGGCAACCTATCTATAATAAATTATCCTTCAGGTAAAATCACTTCACATTTCTGGAGTTTCAAAAAATTTATCAGCAGAATCATTTTCATCTGAACTAAAACTCCGTGGGAGCACGCAGTCTCAGCTGAACTTTTATTGGAAATGTTTCCTGAGCTGAGGAGCAGAGACAGAAGGAGGGACACAGCAAAGGAGACCAAGTGAGACAAGCTCAGGAGACTCACACCCTCAGCAAGCACCAGCAACTGGCCACTGACTACTCCAAGAGTGGCTCTTGCTCTCTTACTGTGAATATTTTTCAAACACTAGTTTCATCCATAGTTCAAAGAAAAAAAAAAAAAGAAAGAAAAAGCAAGCATGCCCTGACTTTCACAGTGGTACAAAAGTGCAAGATCTGCCCTCAGCACTCAGAGAACTCAGCACTTCTGTGCACAGCCCTGCCTCCCCCTCCCAGCTGAGGAGCACAGGGACGAGCCTGCAGAGCCAGCACCTTCACCTGGCAGCACAAACCTGTGCCCCACACTGCCAGCACTGACACCCCACTGCCATCATTCCAACACAATCACTCCCCAGCACTCACAAAAAATGACAGAACATTTAGTGATAAATTTTTCAAGTGGGCAGGACTTCAGAGTGACCCCAGAAGATACCATGGGACCAAAGCCCCAGACCTTGCCAGTTATGAAACAAATGGACACAGGCCTGTCCCTCCCACCAGGGAAGGGAGTTTGGTCTACTCCTACCAGTGAGAAAAGAGTAGGGTCACCAAACCAAGTTTTTTAGTAAAAATAGACTGCAAAACCAACTTTTTTTCTGTGTAGAAAACAAGCAATTTGATGGGTGGAAAGGGATATTTTCCATAACAAATAATGTATAATTTTAAATGCTTGAGATAGAAATTAAAGTCCTGGTGCTTACCAAAGACTAAAATTACATTAAAAAAAAAAAGGCAAAACAAAACAATGAAAAAACAGCAAACACTTGTTCCTATCAAAGCTTTCTATCCTGCTAGCAAAGAGAAGAAATGGTGGCCTCTGACTTTTTGACCCGCTGTGCTGAGTGATTCAATTGAAAAATAACACAAATAACACAAGAAGATGGATGGTGTCTGTGGTATTTTAAGGTCAAAGTACTACAAAGAAACATTTATTTTCCTCTTCGTTTCTGTCCAGTAAAGTCAGATCAGTGCTGTGGCCATGTTGGACCAACTGTAAAGATAAAGTGTTGAAAACTTAGAGACAAGTCAGACAAATTATCTTTTCTGCAATCCTTCAGTGTTACTTCTGCTAGAAGGGAGAAAAAAGAAGACAAATATTTAATTCTGAAATACTTTGATGCAACAAAATGGACTGTTCTTAACATAAATTAAATACAGAAAGACAGAAATTTACTTGACAGAAAGTTCTCAGTATTTATGAGAGATTAGGAAAAAATTATTTCAATTAGAATTATGTTCTGAAGTGACCATGGAAAATTTAAAAGCAGCACTGTCAGCTCACAGTAATTCATGAATTAGCATTCAAAACAGGGTTGTTACATAAGTAGCCTTTAATTGAAAACATTTTTTTCTCCATTCGCACAAGTTCTAACAAATGAAGGCTGAAAACAGATTTTAAAAAGTATTTAATCATAAATGACCAGACTGACCCTGTGCCCTGTGGAAATATTAAAGCCTTCACAAAGGGTCACAGCTTCCCTTCTCCCCATGGGCTGTGGGGTCATTTGGGAGCAATTTGGGTGTCTAAACAGGGGCATCCTGTGCCTCAGCATACCCGAGGCACCCCTGGAGCCTCGGCAGAGGTGACAAAAAGCTGCTGGAGACAAAGAGCATCCTCCAGCTGCAGGCAGGGGCAAGGAGGGACAGCCCTGCAGCCACCTGAGGACCACAGCTCTCTCCACCCCTTTGTAACTCATTTCTAACCTCCTGCACCGTGAAAACTTTCTCTCCTGGTTCACAAGTCATTTTTAAAAACACAAAATAAAGCACCAAATTGAAGGCCCTGAGCCCCTTTTTGTCTACCTCTGGGGAGTATAAAGGGATGGCAAAATGTGTCCAGAACACAGAGAACCCAGCGTACATGAGCCACTGACAGCAGACTTCCCTAAGGACTGTCATTTCCAAGGGTTTATAATAATCAGCCTCATTTTCCCACAATGCAGACCCACTTGCAGTAAGCTCAGGAGACAGCGGATTACACACCGCACCACTTAAATGTATTAATATTATATCTGCTTTCAACACAACTTTAGAAGAAATTATGTAACAGCATGAAATGCAAATAGATGGAAAGGAATACTGCAAGGAACTCAATATTGCAAGAGAACATGCCCTTATTGACACTAGCTCAGAAGATTTTCTTTGGACAAATCATTACGCCACACCATCACCCAGCCCTGTGACAGACAAACAATTTCCATTTCTCAGTGCCTACCTCCCCTTTTACAAAGCACAGGATTTCTTCAGCCATCATTTAAAAACATCAGAGTGAACTTGGTCCTCAGCAATAGGGCAAGGGTATCACACCCTGACCATGTAAGCCCATAAGGATCTTGGCTTATGATTTGGGTAATTCTCTATATGGGAAAAAAAGCCTATATTAGAAAAAAAAAATCGCTCTTACTTCAGATTTTAGTTTCACCCATAAATCTTGGATGTTAGATGGAAAACTCTGTTGAGACCTTGGCTTTTGATTATACAAAATATACATTTGTGAAGAGGAAAAAAAAATGCAGAAGGTTTTATTTCAGCCCACTGTGTCAGGCTGCCTTCATCTTTATGGACTCTTGCACTGCCCATTACCTGGATTATTTGTCTGTCATTGTAATATAAATTCTTAACCTACCAGCAACAACACTCTAAACCATAATTGTTCCAGTAATTGAAACAGCCTCAATTTTGACACTCAACAACCCATTGTTTGCAACTGAGTAATTAAATGGAAGATTTAGCTCAAGACCTTTTTCTGTTATTTCCTGTAGCAATTTAGCTGAAAGTGCACACTTCTCTTCACATAGGCAAATGGCATTGATTTGAACTCGGCCAAAACACAGATATTACGAACCAATGTCTCTTGCACAAGTATAGGGCAGAAATAAAAATAAATTAGTGGCCTATTTAATACATTCAGATGATTAAAAAATGGAAATCACCAACATTAGCAAGTGAAAGAATAAGCAATCAGAGCCCTAAACAATCAGCAGCAGTACTAAAAGGCAGCCCCCCAGTTCCAAAAAGCTGCTTGTGGAGGCATTGGCTCTCTCTGCCTTACTGAAATTTCATGGGAAGCTGTTGCAGTCAACCAGGTAGAAGGGAACAGAAGAACATTATACACGTGGAAACCTAACAGAAATAAAGTTATTTTATTATCTTGAAAAAAACCCCTATCTTTACCACAGGTGACCAAAGGTCTTACATGTAGGTGTCAATATTGAGTTACTTGGTAAGATAATATCATTATCTGAACTTCAACCCCTTTCCCTACATTCATGAATGAAGCCTTGCAGAACCCATCTGCACAAACATTAATACCTTACTATCCAGATTCAGAGCATGGTGAGCCCCCCAAACAGTTGGTAAAGCTTGACCACCTTACTCTTCTTCTCAGCTACCACACTTCAGCACACCTGCAGAGGGCAATGGCACTATCAGAGCACACAGCCCTGTTGATGCTGTGTTGTGAGGGTCCCCAGGACGGGGTGAGAGGTGAGAATCTGACTCCAAGTTCTTAGAAGGCTGATTATTATATATTATATATTATATTACATTACATTATATTATATTATAAAACTATATTAAACTATAGAGAAAAGAGACATCAGACGGCCACACAAGAATGATAATAAAAACCTGTGACTGACCGGAGAGTCTGACACAGCTGGACTGGGACTGGTCATTAATTAAAAACAATTCACATGGAACCAATTAAAGGTGCACCTGTTGGTGAGCAACCTCCAGGCCACATTCCAAGCAATCAGACAATTATTGTTTACATTTCTTTTCTGAGGCTTCTCAGCTTCTCAGGAGAAAAATCCTGGCGAAGGGATTTTTCAGAAAATATCATGGGGACAACTCTGTAACAACGAGGCCCAAGGCAGCCTCAGCTATCACAGCAGAGCAGTGATATTTTACTGAACTAAAGCAAAGCACAAACACATCTCAAATAACACACAGGAGGTGGTGCAAAGCACCTGCCTTGCACAGCTCCCACAGGGGCATCAGGGCAATGGGCACTGCTTCTCAGCACCAGGAGGGATTGGCCCTGTCAGGCAGCCTTGTGCCCCAGAGAACATCCCCTACCACACACCCTTGCACAAACACTTCCCCCTTATCTCATTAGTCCATGTTTTAGTGTCTCACGCACCAGGAATCTGAGGGATGGGCAATTTCACTGTGTGAAGCTAGCAAATAATTGAATTAAGGTTCAGTAATTGCAGTTATCACTACAAGACATATTCAGGCAAAAATAAGCTCAGCAAAGCACACATCTGACTTTAAGTATATGTGAAGAGTCCCATTAGCTTCAGCAGCATTTATCAGGCAAGTTGGAAACTACACACATGAGAGCGCAATAAAAAATCAACAGATTTGATTTTGAAAGAACTCTGCAAATAAGGAAAAAAAATTAAGGGATGAGATTAAAACTATTTAACATCTTCCATGTCATGCAATAATATGAGCTTTCTGTAACAGGAGAGATTAAATTCCTTTACAGTGGTTCATATCCCTGTTGTACATGCAACACATCTGGGGATCACCTGAACTGGTGACAAAGGCTTTAGGGGATAAGGGTCTGTCAAACACCCACTCTCCTGATTCCCTCTCCAGTGTTCAGCCAGGAGCTCACAAGCACAGCCTCAGCCAGCTCCATCAGTAAATCCATTTTTAGTAGTTCATGTAGAATTGGAAATGCGTTTGGGCATTGTGCCATGGCTGGATCGTGGCCATTCACAAATGTAACACAAGGGTGAGGATCCCCACTTCTGCCTAGGCTCTGACTTGCCCCTCACATCATCATCTGTGTTCACAGTAGCTGGAAGGGCAACCAGTTTTCACCTGGTTCCATTGGTGACAGCTGGAATCCTCTATTCTCTATTGTTGGGGGAGCTAACGACTGGGAAAGGCAGGAGACAGTCAGTAAGAGGCTTAGCAGATTCTACCATGTATAATCACTCTTGGAAAAAGAGTTTTATTAGCATCTCAGTGGGGTACAGGATATAAAAGCAGGGCAGGTTTCAAACCTCTCCATTCTCTGAAGCAACTGAGGTAGGGAACTTAAGTACACCGCTAATATTCAAGAATGTCTGTATTTTTGTCCTCTTGTTTTAGATCTGCAGAGAAAGATCAAGCCCATAACTCACAGGAGACTCAGATAATCAGTTCAAACCAAATTGCAGTATATAATTATAATCACACAACTGGCAGGCTTAGCTCAAGAGGATATATGAGCTGGCACGGCTGAGAGATCCAAGTATCACAGGCTATAACCCAAACAGAAATGCAGCTCAATAGTTAACAAAGCCAAATGGAGCTACAGCCACTGGCATTTGGTGCAGCCCGAGTCTGGTCTGTGGCTTGCAGGGCTGGAGTTTCAGAGTCACAGATTAATAGAGCCCATCATGGCTCATTAGAACCAAAATCAGCATCTTTACTGGGGGTGCCAGTGGAGAAACTACAGAATGCTGCCCCAGCTCCTCCAGGGAAGTAGATGTTGATATGGATGCAGGATCAAGCACACCTCTGGACCATCCCCCAGAGTCACCTTTCATTTTCTCCTGCCAGCTGCACTCCAGGCAAGGAGGCTACAGGGAACCACTGCCCCTCCTCCCAAAATCCACAGCAACGCTGCTGGGCTGCCCTCGAGGCAATCCCCACATCCCATAAAACAACAGAGCTGGGAATGAGAGAAATAGAGACCTGAGACCTCTCCTGATAAAGCAGCAAAGGTCCCTTGCAGGATTCAGCTCATGCTGGGCACCCAAGTCCCTCTCCTCTGGAGGAACTCAGATGTTCCAAGCTCTCTGCTGAACCAGGACTCAAGTAGCCAGGGAGAATCAATTATTGCCAATCTCGATTTTTTTGAGATAATCTGAATATTCTTTAAAAGTCTCTTATTAAAATTTAAATTTGCATTTTTGGGTCCATGAAAAACAAAACAAAACTGAAAGTTTTGAGCAACGAGGCTTTTTTGTTCTCAAAGCAATGAATGATTAATATCCTTCCCATTGTTGCCCAAGTAGTTTTCAGTTGTCAGACTCTGAATCTTGATCTGGGCTTGAATTTGGCATTTTACTCATTGTAAAAATCTGTTTTAAAGCCTCTGCAGTTATTACATAGTTTCCCCTCAAGACATTTTTCAGTACTTCTCAGATGGACGGATCACTGAGACTCTGTGTACTTTGAACTTCTCTACATGTATCAAAGACACAAAAAGCTGCTTCTTCACAGCCTGATCTAACTGCAATTAAGAGCTTTTTCCCTGGCCCTGTCCTCATACAGAGATAAAAAGTGGAATTTAGTGAAATTATTACAAAGCTGGTTAAGCACAGGATATGACTAATCCTGTATTTCACAGCTGGAGGTTAAACTGAGCCTCATTAAACCCAATGTTCTTGCTTACCCACAACAGAAACAAATGGGGCATGACAGAGCTTTGCATGTGTGCATCTCTCTCACACATACTCTAACACTGAAATTCAGCTCCAGCCCTCCCAAAATTTTAAGTTGCAAGAAATTATATGATGGTCTCAAATCTGTAAGAGTGAACTAACCCAGCATGTCTCTGTCTATCTGTTAGTTGATTTCTGGATCCAGATCTTTCAAATTATATTTCCTAGATTTTTAGGGAACTCTATTTTCATTCTCATAAAATCCCTGGATGCCACAGGTGACAACCCCCAGAACACACAGTACACCACCCAGATTTCATTACAAGTTGCAAAAGTTCATGTCTGTCACTGATCATGCACTTTAGTAAATGCACTTCTAAATATTTATTTAGAGAATATTTATTTTGGTAGGTAGCAGCTCAAGTCTCTCATGTCCAAAGTAAACTGAAGGAGCTCCACTATCTTAGAGGGCCTGAAGGTATTTTGAACTGCTCCTATAAAAGTGTGCAATTTTTATCTGGGGAGGAAAAACATTTCATTCAATAAGTACATATTGTTACTTACATCTCAAGTCAACTTACTGGATAGCAGACTGGTCAGATCAGTCTTGTTATTGTAATTCATAGAAGAAGTGAAATGGAACACACTTGGACATTTGTAGGGAGATAGAATATAAGAAAATAAAGGTAGTATAGAAAGTAATCTTACCCCTAGTAGTTGCAGCTGGGTTAATTATTAAAGATTAGGAGCAGGCCTGACTTTAACAGGCCACAGCTGTAACCAATAAGAAGAAGAGTCCTATAAAAGAGTGGGTTGGTTGAGGGGAACTGGATTCAGTTGGCTACTGTGAGAATAAGGAAGAGTTAGTGCTTAGAGGAGCTGCCTACAAGAAACATCAAGGAGGTATGAAACCCTTGCAGTAAGGAAACAACAATATGGAACTTTTGCAATATAATGACAACAGACATTGGTTGGCTTTGCATGCTAGGTTGGATTTTTTTTTTTTTTAAGATTCTGCTTCCACAACTAAGGAAGCAACATTTGAGGGATTCTGTTACTACATTTTGCATTTGCACATGTAAGCAATGCAGTGTGCTCTCAAAACTATATCAAAGTTTTGGTCTCAAGAGACGTCTCTGAAAATCTTTCTTCAAGAGCTGTACTCCAAAATGCATGGAGTCCTGTAGGAATTCTCACCGTTGACTTGAAAGGAATATTTGGATGTGACCCTGAATATGAATCTCCTTTTTTATTACTTAAAATTAATATGTAGCTAAACATTGAAACACTGTCTAAAAATGGTAATAGAGTAACTGAGGCCAAATCCCCTTCAGTATTCTAAATTTAAATGGAGACCAACTGCCTGGAAAACTTTCATGTCTGAGTTGCTCTGTATTACCAAAAAAAAAAAATCCTATTTCCCTTGTGAGATCTTAAATTAAAGCAATTATACTTATCCTCCTCACACACAAACAATAGGCAGGCTTTGGGGAAATCAGACAGGTTTGTAATTTTGTTCCCGTCGTGGTGAGTGTGTGCAGCGCTCCTGGCACAAGCCATGGCCTCAGACAAACCTCCAGAGCCAATTCACAGAGAGGCACAAATGCTGAGAGACCTTACAGCACCTCTGAGAGCCAGAGGCAACTCTGCAAGCAGGAACTGTTAATGGCAGACTTGGCACAGAAGTGGCTGATAAGAAAATAACAGGGGAAATTGCACTCTGACTCTGCTGAAGCCAGCCAGCACATTGTGGGCAATTTCTTTTTCTCCTCCTTGGGAAGAGATCAGAATGGCATTTCTCGCCGCTGAATGGCATTTACATCTTTGCTCTTTGCACTGCTAATGATTGTCAGGCTCCTTTTGGCCCTGGGGTCCAGGTTTTCCCCCTTGTTTTCAGAAAGATGTGCTGGAAACTGCCTGCTGAGTGCATGGTTTTGCCAAGATCCCGTTTGCCCAAGAATTGTGGCAGCCTGCAGATGCTGTGACCATGGAAGTTCCTTGCTCAAACACCTCAGCTCTGTTTCAATAGCAGTCTTACAGGCATTGCCTACTATCTAATGAGTTAATAATATCTACTATTCCTACTATTAAATTAGTTAATATTTTATTACTCATTTGGCTGCAGCCTTTTAATTCAGGGAAAGCATGCAATTTCTTAAAAGTAAGACTAAGAACAGTTGTCAAGAACTTGTAGGGATGCCCTAAAGATCTTCCAAGGAAACTCTAAATCCCAGGCAGCTAGCAGGCTGAACTGCTGTCAAGTGCTGCTACTGAAGTCTATTTGGCAATTTTAATTAAATACTCATAAATCTCAAGGGCTGTCACTCCCTAGAGAAGAATTTTTTGTTTCTGCTCTGCACCAGGGGACTTGTGAAAGAGGCACCAGGACTGCATTGTCAAATGTCCAGTTACTTAAAGCATCACCTGCCCAATGCACTTGCTTTCTATAAAGCTGGGCTTTTTGAGATAAAGGTGTGTAATATGTGCCCTCAGCATCTCTGAATAGAAAAATGCCTCTGGCACTCCTGCTCTCAAGGGAAAAGGTAGACACAGCTCAGCAGAGACTACAAACCAAAAGGAGTCCTGACAGCCAGCCCATGGTGCACAGTACTTGGTTACAAGGAGAGAGAAAAGTGATGAGCCCACACAGCCTATAAACTCGAGTTTTAGCTAGAAGTGCTCAATCTTTGTGTGTGTACAGAATGAGCTGAAAATGCAAAATAACGTGAAAGAATGGCCAGAAGTTTGTTACCCTTATTATCTCTATAATGTATGCACTAGTTATGAAACTACCCAGAACTGACCTTTGGGGCTCCTAAATGTTGTAAATACAGGTCTCTCCAACCTTAAGGGGGAAGTGTGCAATTAAAAATTCCTGTTTGTTCAAGGGGCAGCATGGAGTAGCTTAAGGGGTTTATTTTGTGCTGGGACACTTCTAGCTCAGAGGAATGGAAAGCAAATATGGTCTCCCACCTCAGGGATTGCATCTTAGCAATTTGGAAGGTACCCTTGCCTGGTCAACCAGACACCACTAAAGAAAGGTTAACATCAGCTCTTCTGGGCATTTCCCACAATGACAGAGGAATATCAGGACTTCACCCACGTGATGTTGCACAGACCAAATGCATGCACTCAGCAGAGCTCAGTGCAAGCCTTCCCTGGAGAATGTGAGGCTACAGAACTGATGCCCATGAAGCTCTCTGAAACCAATACCCAACATTTCTCAGAGCTTTCATTCATCTTCTTCACACTGCACAACTAAAACTTCCAGAAACCAGCTGCACCTGTGAGAAAGGTTCACACCATCCCCACTGGGCTTTGTGGGGTCTTTGCCACTGTGGCTACACCACAGACACCTACCAGCCCTGGAGAGCAGGACTGGGTGGCCTTTTCTGGTAGTGGCATTTGCTACAACCTCTCCCCAGACAATATAAACCAGGGCAACAGAAGTTGTGGGTTGTCAGAATTGCTGCCAGAGACTTTGCCAGCACAGCAATGCCATGCAAGAGCATGACCTTCTAGCTGACATGGTCACGCCAACAAAGCATCACAGCATAAACTGTGTCAAAAAAAGTAAAAACTGGAGTTGTTTCTCCTCAGAGAAAGGAAAATAGAGAGAGTGATGAGTACTGATGGGTTAGCAATGTCAGAAGCATATTATTTTCCAAGTGGAAATATACATAATGTCCTTCCCTAGAAAGCAAAAGTCAAAACAACAACAAAAACCCCATATATATGGCTATCATAGTAACACACTTATCTCCCTTTGCTTTCCTCCCACTGCAGTGTGGCTTGTGAGATGGAATTTTTTGATCTCCAAGAGTAAGAAAAGCTCTCTCCATTAACCTGTTCAAGTAAGTCACTAGAAAAACAGAAGTGTGAATCCCAGCACATCTGAACTGCAGGTGACATGTACAGTGCAGAGCAGCTGCCAGGCATGGGCTGGGGAGCTTTTGCCTGTCCCTCTGAGGCTTTCTTCTAAAGTGCTTCTAGGGAAAGGATATGTGGGAAGCAAAAGTGCAAGCTTGAGATGCCCTGCAACATCTTGATTTCAGCAGGGGCTACAAAGGCACCACCTCTCAGCATACCCTCACTCCAGAGATGCTGAGGAAGATAAAGCAACAAATCTCATTCAGGATGCAGCAGCCAGCAAAAGGGTATTGTGTCACTGGCCACTGGAATATAAATCCAAATATCCTTTGCAGCCTTCTCAGGTTTCTCTGGCTGAAGCACTATTTCAGCTCTATGTTTAGCAGTTGGAAGGAAGCCAGGAAGACTTCCATAACCACCCCTGATTTGTTAATCCCTTAATGCACAGGCACTTTTTGTTACTTAGGACGTCAGGTTTCATCACTCCTCAGCACACTGGTGATAGAACTTCTTGACACCAGGCTGCAAATATTATTGCAAAGTCAATACTCCCAGGGAGAAAGCCAAGCCGAGCTGAAATGTGACTTTGGTGTTGACAAGCCAGTTTGGCACTGCAGAGTTCAAACAGCCAGGATCACCTGGCAACTTTGAAAACAGGAGAAAGTTTGCCAGGATCCTTTCTGACTAGAGTCTTATCCCAAAATCCACATGGTAACAGCTAAACACTTCCCAGTCAGACAAAGCAAGTAAAAACACAGTAAGTGGATTATGCTTTCTGGGAAAGTGCTGGGAACTGTATGTACATATGCATGTGAACTTGTGTCTATACAGATTTTTCTAATCTTTCTCATTAAAACAGAAAAAAATCCAGATCTGGGTGTGTAGCATGACAGACTGGAGGTGATGCAGCTCAGTATTCCCAGGGAGTTCAGCCAGCCCATGGCAGCTTCAACAGTCCTGTTGCCCTAAGGACAGCTGAGTCCCTGCTTGTAATACAAAAAGTTATTTCCTGAATGTGATCTAAAAGAAGTTGGGTCCTGGTCTTTTTGGAGAGCCATTGAGACATCACACAGGGGCTGCACAGCACAGCCCAGCCAGGCTGGCATCAGTGCCTGCTGCCACTGGGGATGTGACAGGCCTTCTCCAGAACACAGAGCTATTTTAAGGTAATTTCCCTCCTTCCTGGACTCAAATATTTGTAATAATACCCAAATAGCCCAAAAGGTGATGACACCTGAGGACAGTGGAGGAAAAGGCATAGCCTTCACACCCAGGGCAGCATGTAGGTGAAGGGCTGATGAACCCGAAGCAGCCCTGCAGAACCCAAAATTAACTGGGTTTCATCCTCCCAATGCAATAAGCCCATGCAGCTATGCAGAACCTATTCATTTTCACCATTAATTACCAACTTCTTCCTGATCTCCTAAGGCAGATCTGACAGAGTAATGTGCTTGGCTGTGGCAGGACAAAGCTGGGCCAAGGGCACACTGAGCCCATCCCTGAATCTGTGCACATCCCATCTGCCTGTCAATAGCTCCAATTAAAGCCACCAGACACCAGCTCAGTCACAGTTTGGGAGAAAGACAGGGGGGCTTAAAATCAAATTAGCAATCAATTAATACATGAAGCAACTACAAAGCTGGTGAGTTGAGCACCCTTTGGGGTTTAACCCTTTGGTGCCCTCTGAGTTTTTTTCATGGCTAGTAATGCCAATGAGTATGCTGGGAGAAAGGAGTAATCTTTAAAAAAGCTCAGTCAGGCCAAAATGTGCATTTCAGAAAAAAATAACATTTGACAACATTTTGTTATTAAAATTTCAGTACACATAGAGCTCTCTATTATTTTTGTGTGTTTATTTTAAATGAGAATGTTTTAAAAATGTGACCCTGGAACAATCTATTCTCTGATTTCGTGAATGCAAAGAACAGCAAAACATTAACTGGCAAAAAGGCATTTAAAAAAATATTACCAGGGCTTTTTTATTTCCAGCCCTTATAATTGGGAAGAATCTGGAATTAAATGACTGTGAAACATAGTGCTAGAAGTAAGAAGCAAAGTATAGTAAAAAAATCTTTAAAAATCACAGGAAGGTGGAACATAAAAGCAGTAAAAGGATGCAAAGAACAGGTAAAAAAAAAAGGGTAACTTTTCCAATGGTTTAAATAGACAGTGCCTTATTAAATGCAGCAGAGCTGCCCCTGTTTACACCAACTGCTGTGTTTCACAGGGGATCCAGAGGACATACCAGCCAGAATGGCTGTTTTCTTCTCACTGCTTGACATTGCTATATAAAGACAGGTAAGCAGCATGAGTGATCAAAAGCACAGTGGCACATGGAGTAGACTTTGAAAGGGAGATGCAAGCAAGAAGTGCCCCTTTAGAGAGTCTGCTCAGATTTAAGTAAGATCTCAAATAACAGCTGGGAGCCTGCACCACACACAACTATTCCCAAGGCTGTCCTTTGACAACAGTCTCCTCTTTCAGCAAGATAAAAGTCAATATAAATAGGCAAGGAAGACAAAATCCTACAGCAAGGACAGGCAGAGCTGGACTCTTATGGCATCCCCAGGAGGAGAGGTGGGTCAAGGAGCTCTGCAGGGAGGCATTAATGCATCTCTGAAACACACACAGACCCTAACAGAGGATTCACTTTTTTCCCCTATATTTTTTTAATTTTAACAAAAGGAGACCAAATTCTATCTGTGTGGGGTTAATATGAATTGTGTTCTTCCTGCACAGGATGTTTACCAGAAGCCAGTGTGCATTAACATGGGCAGGCAGACACAACCATATGGAAACAGGAGAACTGGGCCACACTAGTATCTATAAGGCAATAAAACCTACCTGGGAAAGAAGCTTGTTGTCATCCTCCAGCAGCTTCACTTTTGTTTCAAGTTGCCTGATATAGTTGGAAGATGAATCTTTAGGGAAAGAGAAAAAAAAACATTTAAGCTTCTTGTTGCACAGGCAAGTATTGTCTCAGAAACAACATGTTTTCCCACTCTGTAGAAGGCAAGTTTGGGAAGGACTTGATGAATAAAACTCTATGTGTGCAGGGTGATGAGGGACTCCATCAAAGGTTTTTTCATTAAAAAGCTGAGATTTAGCAACAGCAATATCTTCTATGCATCTGCATCCATGCCAGTTTGAGGGGTGGGTGATACAGAAGGAAAGTGAAGTTGAAACACTGCGTTTTGTATTTTCATAAAAGTAATTTCCTAGTTTTGAAAGCTATTCTCATTCATCTAGACTGCACCAAAATACTCCACAACAGAACAAGATGTTTCCTTTTAGGTTTGAACAAACAACCCCTCCAGACACGTGCCTTTTTCTTTCAAAAACAACTGAGAAACTCACAAAACCAAGCTGTTGGCACAGCTCTAAGAGGAGGTCAGTGCCACAGCTCCCAGTGCTGTAAAAGGGAGAGAAGTGTATTCAGCAAGGCCACAGAGCTGCAGCATGCACACAGACACACAACAAGTGCCTACCCAGGACATCTGTTTTTTCCAGTGGAAGCACGTGACACTAACCAGAAAAACACCAGGACAATAAAATAGGGAATAGCCTCACGTAAAATGGCAATATTCAACCTGCAGGAATGCAATGGCCAGTTTACCACTGCAGAAAGGCAGCACCACCAGACAGGGTGGCCTGGCACAGAGGAGAAGTCACTGGAGAGCTCTGTGGGTGGCTGAGCTCTCCAAAGCATCTGGCTTTTGTTTTGAACCATGCCTAGAAGAAACACATTTGAAAATTTCACAGGGAAGAAAATAAAAGACACTGGGACAAGCTCTTCTCCATTCTCATTACAGCTCGATGAGTTGCTCCCATACAATTGCATCTTTGCAAAATTTCTCCTCTGCTTGTAATTTCAGTAGCAGAGGCCATTAGCTGTCACAGCAGGAGGAAAAGTTTTGAAACATAAGTATATTAAAAACTCCAAACATTTTCCACACTTCTAAAGGGGCTCTGAAAAGTTCAAAATTATAACTTCCCTCATCTCATTTATTATGGTGTGACTGCAGAAGCCACTGTTCCACCCCAGGACTTCCTGCTGAGCGTGAATGGCCAAGGAACCAGGTGCTGACACAAGGCCCCCAGTGCCAGGGGGCATGCTGCTGTGGCACCAGCACCTTTGGGGATCAGCCCCCATGGAAAGCAGGCACCTCTGGCTGCAGCCCTGGCACAGGAACACTCAGCAGGCACAGGGGTGAGCTTTGGGCTGCTGTGGCACCAGCACCTTTGGGGATCAGCCCTCCATGGAAAGCAGGCACCTCTGGCTGCAGCCCTGGCACAGGAACACTCAGCAGGCACAGGGGTGAGCTTTGGGCTGGCTCTGTGCTGAACAGCTCCTCTCTGCCTCTGTGGCTGCCAAAGGCTCTCAGCACTAAGGCTGAATGCTCTCCTGGCCCCTCAGCAGAAGGACCAGCAGGGCAGCCACAGCTAATCACTGACACTGCTTTGGCCACTCAAGGGAAAAACTGGAATATGCTCAAAAAAGTGCTACCATAGACCAGTGCCAAAGCACACAAAGGAACAGCAGGATGGATCTGAGTCAAGTGCCCATCTAAAGCACACTGTCAGAGGAAAAATGCTCAGTTTTTTGACTGGATTATGCTTTGTTCAAACCCAGGAAATCCAAACAAGTCCCCATGAGAAAGGTTAAGAAGACACTGTAGGGAGCTGTGTAAGTTCAGTGAACAGCTTAAGTGGTGACAAGGTTCACAGCAACATCAGCTTGAGCTGCAGGGAGCACAAACTCAGCCCAACAAGCACCCCAACATGGGGGAGTCTCCAGGTCAGGGGAGAAGAGAGCAAACCAAGCAGGTTACAGAATCAATCTAAAGCTCTTTCCCTGGGAAGGCCTCGTGCACCACAGCATTGCCCACGCACAGCTAAGGGTGCTGGGCAGAATGCTGCAGCAGATTGGTGCTGAATGTGGCAAGATTTTGGGATCAGCTTGAAGAACCTGCTGAATTAGTAATGAACCTGTCCTCCAGCAGGGTGCAAGGGGAGTTTGAGATTGTCAAAGCCAGGAGGACCATGGATTCTTTGGTCTGACCCCTCTGTGCTCCAGGCCGTCACACTTTGTTAACTTACCCCTAATACCAGTACAATAATACCCATTTGGCCAAACAGCTCCAAAACCAGCCTCCATCTCTGTCTGAAGACAACCAGAGACTAGTGGCTGTGTGCTGAATACAACAGCTTCCACTGGCAGATCTGGTCAGATAAGGTGTCCTTCCCACCTGCATCCCAGCTCCACCAGTACCCTCACTGTGCCAGCAGTACAAGGAATTCAGGTTAGCTGGATGAATGGTGATGCAGAAGCTGTCATGTTCAGGCCCTGAATGCTACCAGGACTGGCTGGCTGGTTGATGAAAAGAATAGAGCATGACTGCCAAAGAAAAGGAAATAGAGAATTATTTCCTCTCTGTGGTTTCATATCCCTTACCAAAAAAAAAAAAAAAGGGATATTCCTTAGGAAGACAAGCCCTGCATCCTTTGAGCCAATGCACATCACTGGTTCTGAAAGCCTGACCTGAGAACTGCTAGAATTCTTCAGACACCACTGTTCAACCTCAAACCATGTTTGATGTCTGACCTCAGCCAGAAAACACCCTATGAAAACATAGAATATACACAGGAAAAAAATAGAAAAAAACCAAATGAGTGCTCAGAGCCATCCCAGTCCTTGCCATGCCCTCAGAGATGAATCAGCTCCATCTTCTGGACCTGCCTGTGTTGAGGCAGGTGCCAGATGAACCATTTGCATCTTGATCTCAGTTCTAAAAAAGCTCATAACTCTCACAACAGCAGGCAGTAACACTGCCAGGCTAAGCAGTGAAATCCCAGGCTAGGTCTCACCCATGTTATATCAAGAAACACATTCCCAACATTTTTCTGACTCTGACCTTTCTCTTATCAGTGAGTTTCCATCCTCTCCTGCCTCCCCCAGAGCCAGGAGACAAGGACAGCCTCAGTGACCCATCTAGGAGAGGCAGCAGGGCTGGATCACTGACTGATCAGACCCTCACATCCCTTTTCATTAGAAATCAAACAAATGGTCCTCCCTGCTGTGCCCAAGCTGTGAGCAGCGCTCCACCCTCACCAGCCCAAAGCACTCTCCTCAGTGGCTGGAGCAGCCCCCAGACTCAGGCACTGGAGCAGTGTAACCCAGCACAGCCACCCAGCCACACCTCATGGCACTGACTTTGAGTCCACTCTCACCGGCTGGAGCCCTGCTGGTGACCAGACCAGCATGGTGGCCAAGGACACGTGGTCAAGGATAACCTTTCTGGCTCTCAGTGCTGCCTGGGATGCCAGCGGGGCAAACATGCTCTTCCAGTTACCCCTTGGGGCCACGAGAAGCAGCTGCACGAGCAGTGGGTGCCTCAGTGGGCCAGATGGCACCAGAGGGAAGGAAATTTCCCATCACAACGTTTCACATCCCACTCAGCAGCCTCCCTCCCTGTGGCAGCCATCACACAGCAGAGGAAGCTGGGGAGAGGCAGAACGTGCCCTGCCAGGCTGCTACCCACGACAGTGAAAACTGTAATCCCCATCAGCCATCCCTCACTTGCACCATGTAAATTCTACATGCTAAACTGTTCACAGAGCTGAGAAACCTGAAGTCCTGCATCTCTACAAAGCTTTGGAAAAATTAATTGGATGTAGAGCTCCCCACATTATGCCCATGAGCTGCACTCCAGCTCAGAAAGGCACATTACTGTTATTATCCACCCTCCTCAAGATTTACTGCTCCAAAAAACATACTCCATCTGGAATGGGATGTAATTCAGCTTGGATGTAATCTAGCTGAGTAACTTTTCTCCACATAGATAAACCACTTAATACTCATTACAGCTAAATGGAGGCAAGACAAATCAGTCTACCTTGTTTTAACTCAATGGTCTCTCAGAGAGCAGGGAGCTGTCTGGCTCCTCAAGCTTTGTAAAAACATAAATTAGGAATTGTTTTTACAAACAAAACAATCTTGCAGCCTGCAGAGCACAGAACAGTGTAATTTTAAAAGACACTTGTAGCCTTTCTGATTCTCATCTGAGATTTCAGAGGAATCTGACAGAGGGGTAAATATGATAAATTACACATTTATTTTGACAGCAGCAAAATAAATGGTTTCATTTCCTTGTATGCCACTTCTCCAACCACAGGAATGCAGAGCAGAGGTTTGTGTGGTAGCTGCGAGGTTGGGATTGAGACACTTTTATTTAAAACCTTCTCACAATGAGACACTAGCACCTAAATGAATATAAGGAAAAACTACCCTTTACTTAGGGCAGCTCATACCAGAGACGTCAGAAAAGGTTAATGTAGGTGTCTGTGAGATGAGAAAATTGTCAAGAGCCCTTTGATAGGACTCATTCCCAGCAGGACAGTCCTTACACCCAGCCTGGGCAATACCAAACAAAATGGCAAGAGCAGACTTGAACCAACAGAGGTGCTTTAGTTCTCTTCCACAGCACCCCATTGAGGTTTGAATTGTCCTTTTGATTTGCCTTTTTGCTAGAAAGCACAGGTGACACAGAGCCCAGCTGGAGTGCTGGCTGGCAGGCCAGGGCAGGGTGCCCCACTGCAGCTCTGTCCCCACATGCAGCTCAGAGGTGCCCCACACACCCAGGGGCCAGGCTGGACACCCCCTGCTCCCACTGCACTTCTTCCCCAGGAGCTGCTTTAACTAAGCTTGATTCATGACAGCAAAGCACAGCCATATTTTGTCAGTGTCCTGCAAACAAGGCTCCTCCTATCCTCATAAAAAGTAGCATCCCTAAAGGGATTCTCCCAGACCACAGAGGAAAGGCACATGAAGGCATGATGCTCTGCCAGATTTGCACCATGTAGCCAGCTGCCTTCTTTGCATGATGGAATGCTGACATTTTCTCTTCCTCTCTTTCCATCAAAGATCATCTCATAAGAAGGCCTTCACCTGTGCTCAATAAAACACTTTGCTGTTTGTTGGCAGTTTCATTATCACATCTCTGCTCTTCCCCACTACATTTCATATTCATATTGCTCTACTGGTCTTGCTTCTTGACACCCACAAGCAGGCTGAAAAATGGCCAGTGGTTATATCTTGTAAAGAAGTTGATTTATTAAAGCAACAGCACTGTTTCAGAGCAGCTGGAAAGCAGATGAAACTCACATATCTTGAATATTGTCATTAAAGGAAACTATTGGGAGAGATGGACAAATGCACCACCCTTGCTTTTCCTAGGCAGCCCCCATCTTTCTGCCCCTACCAGAAAACCCCAATCCCAATGCTCTGTTTCAGACTGGTATGCAAGGCAAGATTTCACAACAGGCTGAAGTCAGTGGATGGCTCAAATGTGAGCAGGGGCACCACAAAGCCAAAGCTGATTTACTTTGGTTCCACAGGTGCTGCCCTCTGCTATGGCACCACCAGGGTTTTCAGGGAATGCTCTTTGGTTGGCCTTGGTGCAGAATCTCAGAATAACCTGTGTGGGAAGGGACCTTTAACAGTCACCAAGCACAGCCTCTGCAGCAAGCAGGGACATCCTCAACTAGATCAGAGCCTCATCCACCTGTCCTTGAATATTTCCAGGGATGTCCTCTTGGACAACCTGTGACAGCATTTCACTACTCTCATTGTACAAACTTCTTTCCTTATACCTAACCTAAGCCTGACCTCTGTCAGTTCAAAGCCATTAACCCGTCTCCTATCACTACATACCCCTGTAAAAAGTTCCTCTCCAGCTCTCTTGCGGCCCTCTCTTTGGGTACTGAAAAGCTGCTCTAAGACTCCTTCAAGCTTTCTCTTTTCCAGGCTGAACAACCCCAACTCTCTCAGCTTCTCCTCAGAGGAGAGGTGTTCCCTGATCATCTTCCCATCTTCAAGATCATCATGTCCAAAATATCACACTCTGCTAATCCCAAATCCCATGCCTTTCCAGCAGCATCTTAGTCACAATTTGGGGTCTCCCTTGAGATGTGGTAAGAGAATATGCAACAACAAGGTCTATGGTAAATAGAAGGTCCCAGTGTTTTGTACCTCTGCAAGATATTCAGCAAGCAAACCATACCAACCTGCTCTAGCTCTTGTCCCACCACCTCATTCACTGTGGGTTGTGCAGGGAGAAGTTTCCTCTGCACTCTGTCAGCCACTGTTACAGAGATGGCAGGAATGCACTCACAGATAGAGAACTAAGGCCAAATCTCAAACATTTCCATAGCTGAGGTGCAGCACATCTACTGAACAGACACTGCCTTAGACTACACTAAATAAATAAAAGGCCCATCTGCAGCATCCAAAGCCACCCACAAGAACATCTGTCTGAATGAGCCTGGTAGGATCAGGCCTCATTTTCAAGGTGCAGGTGATAGCTCAGGCATAGCTCAGGTACTCAAACACCAGTCAAAACAACAGAGGAGTGTGCAGCCAGTCCAATCACAAATAACAAAGAAATATGGTCTCAGAATAACACACATTTTTAACTCTAACAAGACTGGCTATGCACAGGCAACGTGGCTGTGCTGCAGCTCTGACAGGATGGAACATATGCTGCTGCAGCTATTTAATTAACATTTCATAGCAAGCCTCTAACTACGAGCTCTGAAGGTTTTCAAGACTGTATGTTCCGCACTCAGTTTCAGTTCATTAGACCTCTCAGGGTGCTTAGCAGCCTCAAGCTGGTCTGTGAGAGTCTGGTAAGGTCTCTCCTGACTCTATTTGTTACAGCTCACTACTGTGACTTCCAGCCATGACATCATCTCTGCACACAGTAAAATATCTGCCCACAACGACTGTCAACAGTTGAGGAGCTCCTGAAATCAGGATTTCACTAGGAGGTGGCTGACAGGGAAGGAGCAGTGTGTGTGTGCTATGTGCTGCAGCATGGTGGTCACCAGTTTCCCCTTCCCTGCTTGGGTGATGTGTACATGACAATCTCTGTGGGGGCTGCCCCTCTACCACAGCACAGAACAGCAGGCACCACTGGAGAACATCTGCAGCTGAGGATGTCCAACCCTCACAACCATGAAACCTGCCAAACAGGAACGTGGTAAAACTCCTCCAAGTCCTGTCATCTGAAACCACACCTTCCCCCTCCTGAGGGACAACCAGGAGCTGCTCTTCTGCTGCTGGCAGTGGGCAGGGACCCCAGTGCTGCTCTCCAGGGCTCTGCACAGCCCCGCTGCAAGCCTGCATGCAGAGGACAGCACCTTCACCACGCTTCTCCGACGTGCTGCCTGCGGGACAGACTGCCTCAGCCCTGGCACCAGTCACTGCTGGCCAGCCAGGTTTCCTGGGGAGATCTTTCCTGCTGTTCCCCCAGAAATTCTGAAGGTAAACAGCCAAGGGAAAAAAGGTGTTTGCTTTACAAGTTGTGTTTAATGCCTGACTGTGGGCATCACCCCGAGAAAAATCAGTGTGAGTTTCTGATGGTTCAGCCTCAGACTAAGCTTTCAGTCAAGAGTGAATAGACTGTAATTAGATGAAATAAGCAAACACAGTGATAGAAATATTAATTTCCAAGACACGCACAGCCAGACAGTCCTGACTGGTGTACGTGTAACAGAGAAAAGCTGATTTGCATCCCCTGCAGTGCTCTCCCTCCCTGCACATGGAAGCCTCCCCTGTCTGAGAAAGCAGGTGCTCTCCAGATCAATCCCAGGTGCTGCAATACCTGCAACACCCATCACAGCCCACTGACACCAGGGAAAATTCAGGGTTTTCTTGGCCTCTTTAAGAAGCCAATTGCCGTGCAACCACTAGATGTACTCAATGGTTTCTGCCTGAATGCAGAAAGGGCAATTCTAAGGAAAGTATGACAATGTTCAGGTTTCAGGTGGATCAGAGTGATCCTGTCTTCCAGACACTGTGGGGCAAGAATTTCTACACCAGAGCTTACTAGATGATATGAAGAGAGACAAAAGGAGATACAGAAGTTGGAGGAAAGACAGAGGAGGATCAGATTGAGTACTGGACGTGATGCTGCACTCCTGAAAACTTCCAAGAGAGGACAAGATGAGTAACACCAATAAACTGGAGGCTCTTTGAGGGCCTCATGCCTTAGTTAACACAGCTTCATTCAAAAGCTTTGCTTCCCATGTCAGAGCTGCACTGTAGCAGTGCAGGATCTTCTGCTGTCACCAATCCCAGCAGAGTAAAGCCATAGCCCACTGACCAGTGCCAAAGAAGTGACTTAGGAGATCATCATAATCTTCCTTATCCCATACCTCTCTGCTATTGCCACAGATGGACAAGGGCTGATCTACCACAGTATGGCCTGAGCAGGACCTTCCAAGAGAGGCTAATTTTAGAAACAGAGAGATAAATCCTCTGCTCTTCATAGACCCATGGATTGTTTCTCCTTGGTACAACAAACTCCTTGAACCACATGAAGGAATGGCCAGACTTGGCTCAAGGTTTGGGTCCTAGCAAGCAGCTGGGTTGCTCTCTCCTGGGGGGGGGAAACAGAGGTGAACAGAAAGTTGTGTCACCAGTGCTTGTTAGAGGAGAGAAGCTGCAAGTCACTCACTGCTAATGGGATTCTGCAGCTTTAATGATTATGAAAAGGTTAAAATGACCTGCCAGGCACCCTCAGCTGTTTAAGCCTCTTTTCCTTCCTCGTGCTGCTTTAATCTTGATAGCACAATCACGTGACCAGGTCAGAAAAAGCCCCAAAGCCGATTAGTGTCTTTCCACTGGCTACAAAGGACTCAACATTTGGGGTAGTGTGGATCTTTCAGCAAGAGTGGCCCATTTTGCTCCACAGCCTCCTTTTTGGGGCACTGATGAACACTGCAGCCTCTAGAAGCCAGCATGAGAGTATGGTCCCAGGGGAAATTCCCTGAAACCTATGGGACAGGCTGTACTCACTTCTGTTTGCATCAATCCAGTTACTCAATTCCCCTCTCCCATTGCCAAAACCCAACCCTTCCTGTCTGACTTTGGATACTGCTGAGGTAGCTGCTCTCCCTTCTCTACAGCATCAACCAAAGGCTCAGTCCATCCCACTGCCAGCATGCCACACTCACAGCCTCTGCCAAGGTCATCCCAAACCTTTGTGGCAGCATCCTTTGATTCCCCATTCAGCACACAGCAGTCCTGTGAAAAAGGATCTTGGGGACTATTGCAACTTGTAAACTGTGTATGAACCAGTTGTTAGGCTGAAAACAGTATCTGAGATCATATCATGATGCAGAAACAAGAGACCTGTATGTAAACAAGGGAAATAATCCTCCTTTACCAGTGCTATTAAAGATCTTGAATACAGATCTGTGTCCACTTTTAGGCATCACGCTTCCAGACTCATGCAGGCTATCTGGAAAAAGTTCAGGAGAGAAATAAGGAGGATCAGAGTGTGGAAAGTACAATCTAGCAGAAGAGCTTGAAGGAATCCAGCTTGCTTAGCCTGGGGAAGAAAAGACCAAACATAGATGCAGTAATGGATTCAAACATGCAAATGATTGTCAGAAAAATAAAAAAGTGAATAAATTGTACTCCGTCTCCATCCAGGAAGAGCAAGGTCTCTAATAACAGCAATATTTAAGGTTAGAAGAGGCTTCCTTGGGAGGCAGTGGAATTGCCATTGATGATGACTCTCACAAGCAGGTTAAACAAACATCTGTCAGGAGCAGTTTAGGTAGAGCTGAGTCTGACCTGGGGCAAAGGGATTGCTTAGGTGAAACTGAGAGCCCTTCAATCCTGTTTTCCATGTCTACCCGTACAAGATCACATGAGGAAAATCTGTAGATGTTTCACTTTAATTCCAGAAAGCAAACATTACGAGTTACTTGAAGGCAAAAAATGAAATCGCTAAGCAGTCTCTGTTGTCTTGTCAGATTCAGCAATCTGAAACCATCCATGCCTTTTGGTTTTCCATCACCTGCAGAAAGTCTCACCTAATTGCAGAGTGGCTGGCAAAGAAGAAAAGAGGGCTGGAAAGACTGTGGGGAGAAGAACAAGTGCTGGAGTAGGGCTCTCTGACACTACTGGGATGTTTGCAATAAAAAGGTTATATTAGAAACAGATGGCTGTGTAAAATACAGACAGAGGTTTCAAAAGTTTCAAAAGTACTTCCCCACCAAAAAAAGAGGGTTTTTATCTTTAAGAGTTATCCAGCTTTTCCACATAAATTCACAGTCCTAAATCACAGAAGGCCAACATGCACGAGGCTTGGTATGACTATAGTAACAACATATGGTCTCTAGCTGAAGGAGCTTAAAAAAGAGGCTGCTCAGTGTATGTAGGCAAGCTGGAGAATGCCAGGAAACCACGTGGGTTAGGAAGCAGCCTCAGAAGCACTGACAGTCCAACTGTGGTCAGGGCTTGGAGGCACCCTGTCAGAGGAAAGGGCTGGAGAGGGCTACAGAGACAGCAGAGTCTGTGTCTATGAGTCTTTGGGCAGGACAAATGAAAGCACTGATTTGAAAATTGAGGATGGAAAATGGAGACTGGGTTGTTTTAAGCTATTTTAATAATGCAGAAACCCCCACAATAAGTTGCTAACTTCCCCAAAACAACCACGTGGAACGTAGCTATCAGAAGCCCAAATCCTCTTGGGTTCACGCCAAAAGAACTTCAAACAAAAAAAGAATTGCAAATAATAGTCAAGCTGGGTTCAGAGTCCTCTGCCACCCTGTCACAGTCAGAAAGCTCTGGAAATAAAGCCTATCTGAAATGTTTGCATGCACAGCTGTCCTGCTAAATTATCTCTTACAAATCCACTGAAACGAGCACAAGTGCTTCCGGACTCTCCTCCCCGGTCCCCAGTTTGCACTATTGCTGCTCCACTTCTCAGCAAGGAGAAAAAGAGTGAACATCCACAATGAGCATTTTTTTCTCTTTCATCTCATCACACTAATCAAAATTGCACAGGATGTTTGCCCCCAGATCAGATCCCACCCTTGGAGGATTTGGTGGGATTGTTGCAGTTCCAAAAGCTTCCCCAGATTTGACCAGATCTTTGCTGAAATGTCTCCATTTTCATGGCAAACTTCAAACTATCCATGGTTCAAAACTCAGTGAGAAAGGCACGAGGTTAATCCAAAGGTTTGTGAAAGAGAACAGTTGTAAATGAGCTTTGCTTTGGCATTTTAGGTTTCTTTGAATCCTTTAACACGTTCTCCTGGATAGATTAACATTACCTCCTAGGTAAGAAGCACTTCCAAGTTTTGGATGGCTGTAAATCTACTATTCAACACTGTACATACAAATGGGACAGTAGATTTTATGCAGAAATTCCCATTGCCAGGAATTCTGCTTAGAAACTGATAGCACAAAGCAGTCCGGCTGCAGAAGGGCTCTCTTAGTTTACAAAACTATTTCCTAAGCAACCTGTGAGGGGAAAGGCAGATCACCAGATTAATTGGTGGGGGTTATTTTGTTAAAAGAGTGAACAAAATCTCAAATAGTTGCAGAAGTTTTCCTTTGCAAACATCAAGTTGAAACTTTTGCAGGCTCTAAAAAGGCATTTTGGGTTGTAAATCTGCTCCCCCCTTTTGCTTGGGAAGATTCTTCTGGACAATAAATGCAGTGAGCCTGGGAGAGGGCTGCATAATTATCCACTCCACACAATGGAAACCAGCCTTTCCAATACAGTCCTCAACCGTCAGGAATCCAAGCTGCGTGATAATTAAAACTCAAAAAATCTTCTTCCATCTAGACAGAAATTCAGCTTTCATTTCCACTCCTCAAATAACCCCACCATGTCCAGGAAGCTCCCTATTAAAAAAAATTTAAAATCTCATAGATTCAAATGATGCCCTTCTGAGTACTGACAGGAAAAATTTAATTGGCAGTGAGGAAAAACTAATGATTAGGTTAATGAAAAATAGGCTGTATTGACTCAGGCCACTCGACCATTCTGATGAGGGTAAACAGCCCCCCTTCCTCTTCCCTGCTCCCCTCGCCTTTGTCTGCAGCGAGGGCAGGGCTGAGAGCAGGAACGCATTCAAAGTTGGGAAAAGGCTGGAGTCAGATCAAAGTCCTTCCACCCAGGGGCCCACAGGAGCCCAAAGCTTCCTGAATGGTCTCCATGTGCCCATGAATTCATTATCCCCCCCCTCCACAGGCTGCCCTACATCTCATCTTTAACCTCAGCACTGTCTGCCCCCAGCTCTCTCCCTGAGCCTAAAAAAGTGCAAGGTAGCAAAGGTGTTAATGCTTTTTGCAGCAAAAAGCATTCACCCAGTTATAACTGGCATTGATGCACAGGATGGCAACAAACCTCATTCCCATCTGGGGGGCTGGCAGGGAGGGCTCTTGGCCAAGAGACCAGGGAGATGCCTCATTTCACAGTGCCACACCACTTGGGATGAGGGCTGGCTGGGAAACTTTAGGTAAAGCAGCTTTTGGTAGGAAAACACTGTTTTATCAAAAGAGCTTTTTTTTTTTTATCCCACACACTCAGTTTCAAGCAATTTTTAGCTCTGGATGAAATTTCTAGTAAGACCCTCTGAAAGAAAAAAGGGGAGAAAGCCTAAAATAGCTGTGAGTCCCTCACCAGGAAACGTCTAAATCCCTGCACACTAAGCTCGTCTGGAGTTGGGGATTGTACACGAACGTGTCAAAGACACAAATTTCTGTGGCCAGGGATATGGAGCTTTGCTAAACTGCAGGCAGAAGCCCCACACCCAGTCCTATTTGCCAAAAATAACTGCAGTTGTAGAGTCAGTGATTCCTCCCTGCAAGGATGGGCACCTGTGAAGGCTCCAGCGTTCACCTACAGCTCAGTTTGGATCTCTGTGTGTTTTGCAGTTAGCTGGCTTAATGTGCTGGCCTCTCCCAGACACCCAGTGTTTTGGGAAGAAATACTCTGCTGCAGTCCAGGGCAGAAGAGACTGTTCCCCTGTGATCTGGGATTTTTCTGAGGAATTTATTTTCTCTTCCCCTGCCCAGTTCCTCCTTTCCATCCAGCAGCAGAAACCCCTCAGCCTCAGGCTCCCTGTAGTTAAACATTACATATTACAGTTGCCTCTAACTTAACTGGCTTATGATAAACACAATCCAGTGGTGGTGTGAGATCATGAGATTAAGGTGTGCTTCCTCCTAAACATCTTCAGGGACTCACTACAGTCAGGAGAAACAGCCACACATAAAAAATGATAAAGTATGTACACTTTATTCACTGTACTTCAGTGTCAAGCTGGAAGATGGCATGGATCCAATCCCCATCAGCTTTCACCTGAGAAAAAGTTCAACCAAAAAACCATAAACAACTGTGCCACAGAGGAGACCAAATTACACAAAGAGAGCAGAGACTGTTGCCTATGTTCTTACCTGAGGGTGAAAGGAAATTCCTTGTTTTGGGAAACAGCAATGCCCCTACTCCTACCTGCAGCCCTTTCCTGGCATGGGAGTCAGCAAGAGGAAATTAAACAGGAGAAGGGCTGTCAAGTGGAATGTGTTGGCTATGCCAAAACAGCATGGGCTCTGTCAGGACCAGCTGGGAACAGCAGTAGGCCAACCAAAAATATGCTATAACCCAGAACTGAGCAGAACAAGAACTCCAGATACCTAACCAAGTGACACAGGGTACGGCTTAAGAATCCAAATACTGCAAATCTATAATTCATGCCTGGAAAGAAAGGCTAGACAATGCATACCTAAGAATTTCATAATGCAGTGTCTGATGGGAGTAGAAACAAGGTGGAGGCACAGATTACAGTGTATCACTGGGCTGGATTGAAACAATGAGACAAGGGAACAAAACCTGTTTTAAAACAAGTTAATAATACAGTGCTACTACAATAACTATAGGAGATATCATTTAGGAACAGCAAGTCTATCCTCAGATAAGTTTCCCTAATAATTGTAACTCACTCTTGTCCATGCTACCGCCCTGAGCCAAGAGTTTTAGGGAAGTACACTACAAATCTGATTGATCTGTGCCAGAACTGGCCCCTTAGAGGGGATGCTGAGCATCCCTGACTGTCAGGGCAGCTGTCCTGGCATCACCCCACAGGAAAAATCCCTGGGGATGACAGCAAACCAGGGAACCATCCATCACCTGGCCTGGGGTAGCCAAGGAGAGCCCAAGCACTTGGCCGCTGGGGATAATAAAATCAGTCCCACAATGAATCAGGGTGCAGGCAGCTGGAGGAGACCTCCTGATCCTCCAAGTGCTCACACAGCTTTGCAAAAGGCTGTGCAAACCTTTGCCATGTTTCTCTGAGGTTACACGCAGAAACTAAAACTATGCAACACCACCAGCTTTCCCTGTTATTTATTAACCAGTTTATTGCCCCTCTCTCCAGCCCGTGGGCCTGGCTGCTGAGGGCTCCCTGCCAGGCAGGCTGACATGGCTTTCCTAGGCCAAGAAGCCTTCAGGGCTCACTCTCAGCCTCACCACTACAGCAGCACACAGGATCCACCTCTGCCTGCTGGCTTTCAGATGCATATTCTGTGTTCCAGGCTTGAAGAGCAGGCTCCCAGCAGCGTGCAGCCCTGCTCCCTCCCTCCCTCGTGTCACTTCATGAGTAGGCTCTGCCTACACATCATGGCAGAGCTGGGGCAGAGGGAAGCAACGTGGAAGGGAACCCTGTGATGAGCATCTTCATTCCCAGCCACGTGCTGCTCCAGGGATTCCCTGTCTGCTCACTGCCTGGGGCTCCTCCAGCATCTCAGGACTATCTGAGAACTAGCAGAGGGAGAGAAGATGGTCTTATTTCCACAGAATAGCTATTTGCTGCACCCAGAGAGGAAGAAAAAGACTGCTAAGCACAAGTCCCCTAAAGCTGCTGATATCCCCTATCTGCCCCCCAGATAATCAGGTGGGTTCATTCTCTGGGGCTATATGCTGCACAGAGATGGTAAACAAATCGTTCACACAAAGATAAAAGGTGTTTCATTGGTTCAGGCATGAGGATAGTGAAGTAAAAATACATGGATGGTCAAAGTAACACCACTCATAAAAGCATAAATATGTTTCAGGTCATGTAGCACAGAGGTTCCCAAATTGTTTTGTTTGCCAGTTACTCCCACTCCTGAGAAATATGTTCTGTGCCCTCCCTCCTACAAGCCAGACATTACATAGAAATAGCACTTTGAAAGGCCAAAAAAATGAGGAGAATCTGTTTAAGAGCCTCTGTGACCAGAGCCCTGACTAACACCAGGGCAAGTCCCAGCTGCTGGCTGATCATAACATCCTGCTTTGGAAGACAGCAGCCCAACCTGAACCTCAGCTGAAGACCCTGCAGCCCCCCCACCCCTCCCAGAAATGCACTATCCCTGGGGAGCAGTCACATCTCCCTGGAGCCCCTGAAGTCACTGGCAACATCCATCTCCTCCCCAAAGGCAGATTTTCTCACGTTGTCATTTAAGCACAATCCAGGTAGGTAAGTGCCCATTGCTTCCCTTGAGAAGCTGTGCTGCAGCCTAATAGCTTTCACCTTGAGGAAACATTTCCTGACAACTTTCTCCTTCACCTAATTTCATCCTATTAATCCTGGTTATACAGGCTGGAGTCACCCCCCACCACACCTCCCCCGCCTTGCAGACACAGGGCTTGGTGAGTGCATCCCTGCTGAGGCTGCTTGCTCCCACTGCTGCCAGAAACGTGGAGACCCAACCTCACACTCCCTCACTGCCAGCTGAACCTCGGCAGGCATGTGAGAAATGCCTGGGAAGTTGCCTGCATGGGGGGATTTGTTCTTCCCCCCTCCTCCCCATCGCTGCCAAACACCCTCTGAATGTGGTTTTAAGTGACAGGTTGCCCCTGCCTTTCTCTAGGAAGTGCTTTGCAATGCCAATCTCCATCCCGTGAACGCACAGCCTGCACAGCACTATTTGTGTTGACCAACAGGAATTTAATCAACCAACAATAATAAAGTGGGTAATACTCAATTGTACGGAGCCGCCAGTCAGATGAAAGGATTTACAAAGGCTGGATTGATCTCCAAGCCCTGGCAGCTTTCCCACGGTCCCCTTCTAATCTGTGGAGCCAGAGAGAATGCATGAAAACTCCAAAATCTGGGTTTTCCTGCGGGGTGGGTTAAGTTCAAGTAAGTCAAGCACATATGTGTGTTTTTTTTCACGTCCCCCTGTTCTGAGGCAGGCTCTTCCCTCGCCCTAAAGGAGCATCGTGCCACAGCAAAGCCCCTTGGAGACAGCCAGCTTATGTAACCAGTAATGCCATAAGCACTACAATGTCTTTAGTGACAAAAAGGCTCAACACAGACTCAGACCAACTGCAGCCAATTCACTGCTGAGAGCTAAAGAGAAGAAACTGGTGTTACATTGGGAAATCCGTCGAGCAGCCTTGCTTGAGCAGATAGGAGTTTTCCAGCAGGTATGGGAACATCTGACACCACAAATCATTGGCAAGACAGTGTTTGCCTACTTGGAGGAAGAAAGGAAACCAAGGAAATGCTCCAGGGCATATTTTGGCTGCAAAAAGATACCTGAGAGTATGAGCTCTCAGAGGTACTTGCATGTGCCCCCCTGGCCCTGCACTTATGCAGGCTGCTGGAATCCTCACCTTCCTTCTGCAGAACCTGCCCACACTTCCAGCAGGGAGCCCTGAAGGACAGGGTCAGGTGAAGGTGACACTGGGTCAGCACTGTGGGAGCTGACCCATTTGGGGTGACACCGGTCAGCACTGTGGGAGCTGACCCATTTGGGGTGACACCGGTCAGCACTGTGCAAGCCAACATGATAAGGGGAGGGGAGACCAATTCAGGCACGCCACCCCCTGCACAAGACATGGTCCATCAGCACTGTGGGTCTCTTCTTCCAGCACCTCAGAGGCTCCCCCTCTTCCAGCACCTCAGAGGCTCCCCCTGAAACACAGAGACAGCAGCACATGGCTGAGCAGTCCCAGTCCAGGCAGCCCAGTGCACTCAGTGCCTTTGGAAATGACCTATGGCTCACATCACCCAGACAGTCACAGCATTGCTGATTTTACAGCCATCTCCCCACTAACCAGGTGAGCATCTGGACTTTGGGCCTGAGCTGCAAGAATTGAGAGCAGCTGTGGTACTGCCAGTGGTGGCTGCATAGGGGCCACCAAACCCAAAGGTAACACTCCTGGACTGGGAAGCCCTTCAGCTGCAAACCTCTGGTGGCTGGGAGAGTATTGAAGGGAAACCCATCATCACCAACCCACACGTGGTCATCACTTTCCCCTGAGCACTACTGGAGACAGGACATCAGGCCAGGGGGATCCTCAGTCTGACCCAAAGCAGCCATTTGTCACCTCTGCTTATCACATGGTTCAGAGGCATTGCAGTGGAGGAGAGGACCACAGCATCAGGATATCCATTGCTCTGCCCCACATCCAGCCAGCTATAACCACACTCACCCACACAGCACAAGATGGGGGCAGAATTAAAAGGAAAAGAGAAATTAAACACATAGAAGTACCCAAGCAGGGGAGACAACACAGCAAAACAGCAGCATGAGCCAGCAGCACAGGCAGACTGGCAGTAGCTGCTTTCCAAGGGTCAGTTGCTATATCTGATTCATCCACATCCCTATCAACTGTCATAGCAGAGGATCTAAAGAAAGACACCTTAAAAGCCCACCAGAATAATAATTTTACAATCAATTGATGAAGAATAAGAAGGTGTGGGAGGGCCCTGCAAGCAGAGATGGCTCCCTTGGCTAGGAATCAACTGCATGAGCAAGCTGAGAGCCCACAATATGGACATTGGCTCTGCTTTATGGCCAGACGTGGTTTGTGGTAGGAAGAAATCAGGGACAGAAATTTCCTGTAGTGGGAGGAGGTTTGGGCAGAGGTTTGGCAGCTTTCACCCTTGAAGCCAAGGTTGTGTTTGGTAGGTCAAAGTCCTCTGTCTACAGAGGTATTCACCACAAGCACTCATCAGAAAAACAAAGTAAACATCTCTACACAGTGGTGAGCAATCTCCATTTCCATCCCCTTATTCTTTATTCCTGAGGAGAGACCAAAAAGGCCAGCCTGGGAGTCACACCTCCATCCCACACTGGTCAGCCCACAGCACCTCCACCAGCTGGCTCCAGGGAATAAACACACACACATGCACCCAGCAACTCCCTCCCCTCCAATCTGCACTAATCTGTGCAGTGTCTGTGCTGCAGAAGATAACTCAGAGGCGATGGCGAGCTCCCGAACACATCAGCAATTAAATGTACATCACTGCCTGGCTGCCCCGTATCCTTGGGGCAGGAGGGACTGTCAGCATCCTAAAGTCATGATTTACAGAGGTAATAATCACAGCATCAGACTCATTACATGCCAACTTTTGGGAAATTAGGTGATAGATATTATTCATTAAGTTGCTACATGATGCCCATATCCATCCATCTGTTACAGCTGAGCTAACATTTTGGTTCAGAGCATGCAAGCTAATGGCTTCTTTAGGAGGGAAGCAGGTGCTGTCCTGAAAGGCAGCGAGGAAAAAAGGAGTAATGCTGCAACTGGGTATAAATAATTTAACCAAAAAAAAATTAAATTAAACAGAGACCTCTGAGACTTCTCAGACCTTGGAGGCTCCATGATTACCCAAGAGCAGGACACTCAGACCAAAGCAGAGCCTTAACACAAGACACAACATGATGCTCAAAAACATCATGCATGAGGCAAAAGCTTCATTCCTGATGAGCTCAGCCCAACCAGCTGCACACGTCACAGAGCAGATTCATTTTGGGTTGCTTTGTCAGGCTACTCCATCACCCTGAGCTGTGTGAGAGGCTCCAAGGAGCAGTTTGGACTTTGCCCAGTGCCGTGTCCAGGCTGTGGGCTGCTGCTCCCTTTCAGCAACCAGAATGGCACTGCATGGGGCTATGTTTGCAAAGGCTCATCCACCCTTCAACCTCAGAGTCCAGGGGTCCTCCAGCCATCCTTGGCTGCTGCCAAGAGTCAAGACCTGCCTTTGACAGCCTCAGAAGAATGGAGATACATGTCCTCAATCCCTACACCTGTGTCAACACACAAGGGACTGAAGGAGGAACATGCTGGAGACCTGGCTGTCACCAAGAGCTGGGACAAAACACTCACACACACACACACACACAAAGAGTGCATGTCCCAGAAGAGACAAGGGACTCCCAAACTTCTCTGTTTCTCCTCCAAAACTACTTATAACCCAATTTTACCTCAACAAAAACTGAGATGAGAATTTTTAGAGAACTCATTTTCAGAATGATTCACTCTCAAAAAGGAGGAATGAAAGGATTCCTGTAAAGCATGTTTTGGCTTTTTTATCTTTTTAGGGAAGCCTGTGTTCTCAGGCACAAAACCCAGACAGTAAGTGCTGAGCCCTCAGACAGGCACACTCCTGCATAGCTCAGATACCCACTCTCAAGTATTAGTCATCATTAGTTAAATAATACAAATGGTTTCCCAGCAAATTGCTTGCCAGAAGGAGGAGAAAAGCGAGTCCTGATGGTGCTGCAGTAGCCAGTGCCAGCCTTTGACATGATGGCACTGCAAGCCCCTGACAGAGGCAGAAATAGAAAGAGCTTCATGCCCATCAAGCCACAGTATGCCCACAGGCTCGTATTTATCTTCTCTAACCCTACTCAACCCTTTTAACAAACACTTCCTCAAGCAAAATGCGTTAAGAGGTATCACAAGAATAAAAGCATTCCTACTTACTCCCTCAATGCATAAAAGGGTTGGTTTTGGTCACAGAAGATACCAGAGCTGCCTAGGAACCTCAGATCTGGGGAATCCTGTAACAGTGATTGCAAAGAGGGCAAGAACTGGAGTGTGGGGGAGGCAGGGAGCCAAAGCCTGGGACCTGGAAAGCCTACATTCTGCTTAAAAGCTTACAACTAACAATGGGCAAGACCTCAGCTTTTGTGCCCATCCAAGCGCAGGCAGCTGCCTAAAGGGGCAGCACTTCCCAGGGCCATCCCGGGATGAGCTGGTGACGCAGAGCATCCCTGTCTGGGGCTGGCACCAGGCATGGGGACGTGCAGCTGGGCATGGGGAGCCAGCACCAGCCCTTGGCAGCTGCCCAGCACGAGGTCAGTGGAAGCTGCCTGTGAAACCAAATGCCCGGTGCCTCATTGCCGAAGTGGAGCTAATGGCTCCCCACTGCTTTTTCCCCTCCACAGCGTGGGATACTCGGCTGAGTGGAACACAAAGTGCACTGTGGTGTTCTACAGCACAATTCAGGCAGGGGAGCATCCCAGCCACACTGGGTAGCAAACCTGCTGTCCCTGCAGCATTAACAAATCTGGGACTTCCAGTATGCTTCACAGTACTTACAGCACTTCCCACGCAGCTCGAGGAGTTCTGAATACCAGCCTGGCACCCCCAGGCTCCAGTGGTGCTGTACGACTTCCCTGCCTCGAGTTCTGACCTGCACCTCCCCATCAAGACACAAAATCTGAATAAATTTAATACCAGCTAAGCAAAACTTCCTGCAGAGCTAAGTGTTAAACCCTGGCTGAACAGCTCAGTTACCTGAGGAATGATAAAAAGCCATTGCCTAGAGTCAATCATACTTCCATATGCTTTTGTGGATCAGAGCTGTGCATCACAAGCCTTCAGCACAGCCATGAGCAGCATGTTCCTTGCCTAGCCCCAAGCCCCACACTGCAGGCAGCCGGTTTTCTTGTCCCTGCCCCTCCTCCCCTGCCTGGCACAGCCCACAGGGCAGGGCCATGTCCTGCTCACAGGCAGCAGTGCTGAGCACAGAGCTGCCAGGCACAGCAGCACCCTGCACACCACAGGGGTTACACTACATCTTTGTGAGCCAAGGCTGCCCCAAATATGTTTCTCTATAAATGTACCAACCAGCTGGGAATTTTAAGGTGCCCTTGCCTGTGCTCATAGAGGTCTTCTTCCAAAGCAATGCATTAGCACAGGTTCCCAGGTGGGAGCTGAAGGGCTCACTTTGCAAGGCTGCCTGTGACATTCACAGCATATATCATGAGGTTGAATGTTGCTTTTAGGATGAAAGCAACATCATGATAGCAAAAGCCAGGATTCACACCGACAGACTTGTGCTCCTCCAGGACTCAGCAGCATTTGCCTTGGGCAATAATATGGCAGGAAAAGCAAAATGTTCAGCAACTGAAAGAGATGGAAATATGAACACAGACTAAATTCGAAGACATTCACAATAGAAAGTATGAGATTCAGGAATATTATTTGCCTTGCAATAAAAGCAGCAGGAGCAAAAATTTCAGAAGGCAGTCAGTGTCAAGTGTGAGTGCTCACTATGGCACAGGACCACATTCACCAGCCCCAAATGTCCCTTCTGTTCTCCTGTCTCCTTATACTGGTGCATTTTGGATATACCCATCACCACATGTCACACACAGCATCAGTGTAAGATTAATCTAAGGGGCTGGGCATGCTCACTCTGCTTTGGATATCAGAAAATATTGTGTGTTTTGGACACTAGAGCATTTCTCCCTTGTGATAGTAAATCTGGTATAATTAGGTACAGCATAATTAAAAATAGATTTCACAGAAATTAATTTGCAAACACAAAGATTCAGGAGCAAATTCAGTCCTGTTTTAATTCTCCTGGAGTCATCTGAAATGACCTCAGGGATGAATTTGGCCATCTTGAATACCCATGTCTCATTATTACCAGATGAGCTGTGCACCTACAAAGGGGTAATGGGTCTTTTGGACAAGCATGATGACATACAGAGATGGGGGATGTCCAGGCTGGAGGCAATGGATAAAAGTGCCTCTTGGCTTAGGATTCTCTAGCACTCATCTGCTGATTTCACTGCTGTTTTTGCTTAGGCAAAAAAATTCATTTCAGCTTTTCTTCAAAATAACACAAGTAACACACTCTCCTTCAGGTCACTGCCACAGTATAGCAAGCACTGGGTGGCCCTTGGGAATATGAGCTTTCAGACAGATTAATACAGCTTGACTGAAGAAGTGAAGATGACAGACACTACTTAACAGACTCCAAGTTGGGCTCATCCTTGAACCGAATTTTCTCCACAATCTCACGATTCCTCAATAGGAAAAGTCAGTCCTCATATAATGAAGTGTGAATACTTCTGCTCTGGGTAATTACTTTTGATTTAGACAGTGGACAAAGGGCAAAGATTTGCTTTTTGGGTTGGTTTTTTTTTTTGCTTCTACTGGCATTGTTTTAAATATTCAAATACACAGACACCAGAACCACAGGTTCAGTGACAATAACTTAAAAAACACAACAATCAAATATTTTACAAATACTCTCATATTTCCATGAAGCAACTGTCTTGTTAAGGTACTATACACTTACTCAAAGAATTTTCAATCACCAGAAAAGCCATGGGGCCTTGAGTACACAAGGCCCTTGGAAAGTTTATCACAGGGAGTTTACCACAGCTACAGGGTCATCCTTGACTTTTTAAAACCTTCTGTGAATTAGAAAGAATGATACTAAAATGATGCACACATGTCTGTGGTTTTGCCCATAAAGGACATCGGCAAGGACAAGAAGGAACAGATACAAATTCAACTCTTCGCCCTCTTCCCTCTAGCCCCTCAAATTGCCAGTGGGTCTGTTGCATGAGAGCACAAAATGTTTTATTTCCTGCAGACCATGGGTGTGCTGGGTGTCCCCAAGGTCCAGGGCACAGGGAGAGGCAGCTGCCAGGCCCTTCCAGGCTGCCCTGCCGTGCCCCTGCCACCACGGGGACACGTGTGTCACCATCAGGGACCACAGCCCCCGCTCTCATTTCAGCTCCAACAGCCTTGCTGGCATCTGGGGAAGGATCTGCTGTGCAGGCAGCCAGCAGCAGAGCCCCAGCACAGCAAACCCCTGGTGAGATCTGCCAGGGGGGAGTAACAGCACAAGGACACAGCCGGGAGCGGCATCTCCGCTGATGGGACAGGAGCAGCACAATGCACAGGCAGGATGGCAGTGGAGGGGCAGGAGCAGCACAATGCACGGGCAGGATGGCAGCTGGAGGGGCAGGAGCAGCACAATGCACGGGCAGGATGGCAGTGGAGGGCCAGGAGCAGCACAATGCACGGGCAGGATGGCAGTGGAGGCCAGGAGCAGCACAATGCACGGGCAGGATGGCAGTGGAGGGGCAGGAGCAG
The DNA here is from genome assembly GCF_901933205.1 of Camarhynchus parvulus. NCBI lineage: Eukaryota > Metazoa > Chordata > Aves > Passeriformes > Thraupidae > Camarhynchus > Camarhynchus parvulus. Next base: position 49,395,881 of record NC_044575.1, read on the forward strand.
CACAATGCACGGGCAGGATGGCAGTGGAGGGCAGGACTCACGGGCAGGATGGCAGTAGCCAGACAAAATGCACGGGAGGTGGCAGTGGAGCAGGACAGCAACACGGGCAGGATGGCAGTGGAGGGGCAGACACAGCCAGCACTCAGAGCAGCCTTGCGTGCTGTGCTGCCCCAGGTGCGTGCAGAGCCCTTTTTGTGTCATCCTTTGCCCCTGGAGAACAGGGATCTGTCCAAAACCTGGTCAAAAATGCTGCACTCTGAAAACCTTGTCTGATTCACCCACCTCTCCCCCCAGGAGCAGAGCTCCAGCCACCTCCAGCTGCCAAGGATAACAAAGTTGAAAAAGGGATGTTACATTGTGCGTCCAGCTATTGGAGAAAATCCCACTTTTATCTTAGCAAAACAACTTTCCCTTTCTGCTGTTGGCAGAAAGAAAAACTGTCCCCACCTATCTGCATTGCATAACGCAGCATCTAAAGCAATGTTTACCTGAGGAAAAGATATTGGGCAAACAATTCATGCCTGGTTGCCAGACTGCAAAGGGCTGCAGCACTTGGAATCCAAGAAAACAAGAAGAGCACCAGGTATCAGCCAGATCCAGAGATCACGAGCTCAGAAAAGCATCCTTCTGGGAGGACAACAGACACTAGAGGCCAGTTCAAAGTGAGCACTGGGGAGATAGGCAGGACAAGATAGTCAGGCTTTTCCAGCACTGGGAGGTGTGATCCCATAGCAAGGCTTTTCCCTGCCATCACAGCCCCTCAGAGACACCAAACCTGCCCTTGCAGCCCCTGCCCTGCACCTCCCAGCCCCAACACCCTCTGCTCACCCCAGGGCAGTTCCTCACCCCCTCCTGCATGGTGACCCAGGCTTCCACCTGTTCAGCATCCACTGCTCAGTTCAAAGACACCAATACAAAAATAGTGGGAGCACTGAGCCCCAGTGGATTGAACCCATCACTCCTTGCTCACACAACATGCCCACACAGCAATGGGAAAATTCATGCCTGGTGCTCCTGAGAGCAGGAATCTTAGCTAATATTCCTGCTCATTAAAAGTAAAAAACAACAAAAAACCCAACAAACCAAATCCAAGACTCTTTGCAAGGCTAAAAGGAAAAAAAAAAAAAAAGATCCTGCAGTCTTGAGAAATGTGTTTCCCATTGGCTTCTCCTGCTTCTCCTTAAGGATTTGGTTTAGGCTTGTGGGAACTTAACACATTAGAAACTCGCCCATAATTTGCATGCCCCAAACAGCAGGGAGATATCATGAGATCTGGTAGTCCTGAGACCTTTATTCCTCTGGCAAAATATATTCCAGAATTCACCTGAAGAAAAGTTCACACATCATTACAAGTAAAGTGTATTCAGCCAGTGAGTGAAGAAAGGGCACAAGATGACACATTATCCTGTGGTTTTGTTATACAAGCTTTGCTCCCTTACCTCATTTGCAAAATTAGGGTTGGTCATAATCCTTCCAGCAGTCTTTCCTGAAAATTAGCAAGGGCCCAAACCAGATTTTCGAATTAAAAAAAAAAATCTTCCCACACTTTTAAGAGATGTGAAAATGGATTTGCCAAATATTTCATTTGAAGGAGCTTTCTGAAGTACCAGCTTGGCATCTGAATGCTAAAATGCTTCTTTGCAAGTGACTTGGGAGATGCTGTAGTGAATATTCCCCAGAAACACACGCACCCCCCCAGTGATCCCCTCTTTCACCCATTCATCTGAGAAGGAATGAAAGGCAATGTGGGCCAGAAGGTGGACAAAGATTTAAACCTTTATATTACATGCTTTAAAAATAGTATTATTTAAGAATACTGCTTCTTTTCCTGTAAATGTTCAGGTGCAATGAATAAAAGTAAGATGCAAGGACTCAGAAGCCTGCAAATGCCTTGGTGATGGGCACCTCCAGAGCATTCTACCTGCCCATTTCCCCCCGAGCTTGGCAAAGTCAGACCAAAGAAGTCCTCCAAGTGAGATGCTGAAACCCCCTCTGAGCCACTCACTGCTGTGCAGGAGCCCAAATGGGACAAGCTGGTGTTTCTGCTTCTGCAGGCAGGACAGAGGCTCTGAGCACTCAGAAAGCAAACAGCAGAGCTGTGGAGAGGTAAGGGAGCAGGGTCTCCTTCTGCAGGACTGGAGGAGAGACAGCCCCTGTGCCTTGCCCAATGCTGGGGGCCAGGCACTCTGCCCTTCAGCCCACCCAAACCCACCCATGGGTGACAATCCTCGGGAGCTGTGTACTCCTGGCTCCTAAGGCAACATTCCTTATTTGCAAAGCAGTGGTCTACCTGAGCATGTGAGCCTGGCTGTGACAGCAGCACCCAGACAAGGCAGAGCAGAGCCTGAAGCCCCGTTCTGCAGTGCCAGGAAAGCCAAGGCTGCCCAAAGAGCCATAATGCAGCTGGACATGCCGAATGGAACAAACTCCACTATCCCAATGGCACCCCAGGCACAGAGAAGCTAGGTGGCTTGCCTAAGGTCACACCAGCAGTCTGTAGCCAATCCCAGTGCCAGGAGGCCCAAATCCACTGCCCTAACCACACACCAGCTCCTCTCTTTCATGTGGTCACCACGCAGGAGCTGAAGAGCTGCTGATGTTTCTCAAGGCAAAGCCAGATCCTCGAGCCCTTCCTTGGCACACTCCTGCTGCAGCCGGCAGCTTTGAGAGCAGCACAGAAGCCCCACGCAGCAACTGGAGATCAGGGCTCATATTTCTCCCCTTGGCCCCAGCCCCTCCACCACCTCCCCTCCTTTACCTTCACTCTGCAAACTGGAAGTCAGCTGTTGCCATAACACTGTTGCCAAGGAAATACAACAATATGCTTATCAATAAAAAGTGTTGGGTGTGCACAGACAAACCAGTTGAATTAGCTGGGCCTGGAGCCACTCCTCCTGCTCTCCAGCTGTCCTAACCCACCTGTGACCTCCTCTGTGGCCTTAGACATTTGCACATGCACAAGCAGAGACACAAAGACTTACTGGCCTGAGGAGCTTCCTTTTCCTTCAGTCCAGCACTGCAGACAGCTGACTTGAGAGGCTGCATGGTCTCCAGACCCAACAGAACCTCCTCGGATCTCATGGACAACCCTGCTATGGGCAACATGGTAGAGAAAAGATGTCCAGAGGCCCTTTCCAGCCTGAACTACCCTCTGACTGTCGCTGGTCATTGTTCTGACTCCAACTGCTCCTTCATTGGCACAAAATGCTCACTCCCAACAGGCAGCAGCACTGATGGGATCTGAGTGTCTCAGTTCCCTGTGGGGAGCAGCCCCTTTCTTTGCTGCAGCTCGACAAACATGTGGCTGTCACTATCCATGCTTACAGCTCTTGATCCTGCAAGAACTGATAGAACTTGGTACAGAAAAGTAAGAGCCAGATTTTGTAAATCCTTGTTAAAAGAAAGAAGCCTGGGTGATTCACAGACATGAGGCTGAGTACAGCTGACCCAGAGCTAGAGAACAAAGGCCAGAACCTTGGTGTTGACACTGGACTTAACCAAATTAGTCTCCTGGAAATCCACCACTGAGGATTTCCCAGACAGCAAAGGAGGAAGATTCCCAAATCCACAGCAAATAGGAAATTCCAATATTGAATAAAGAAATACTAAAAAATAAAATCATTACAAAATAAATTTCAATGTTTGAAGAAAAAAATCTTTAAAAACCTACGCACATATAATCAAGCCAGTAAAAATTTTGTTGCCAGTGTTACAACCTAAAAGAAAAAAATGAAAATATGTTTTTAAAGTTTCTTCCCAGCTCCAGAATAATCTCCAAGAGATTCCTATTGTCTAATATTTGGGCAGGAAAAATCTGACCAGCAGTGCTTACCATACTCTGAACTGTTCCCACCTACTCTCTTTTCTTCCAAGGCTTGGATGTTTTAAGAGACCTTACCCAGACCTAGGGTTTTTCCCCATACTTTGTTAAACAAAATTTCAAAACCAAGCTACCTGAGTGCTCACATTCTTCCCAACAAGTTCACACACCCCTTCAAAATCAGAAAGAGGAAATAACCTAACTTGATGAACAGGCTGAGATCTATTTTATTTTAATCACTAAAAATGACAGTGTTAATTTCAGGGCCTTCAATAATTCAGCTTAATTACCCAGGAGACAAAACTGTCAGACCAAACCCTGTAAAATATCTATAAACAAAACAAAACATAGCAGCAGCAGGCAGAATGACTGACTGTATTACGCTATCCCCCAATCACAAAGCAGGCTGCCAGGGGCTGGCATGGCTGCAGGTAACACAAGTGATGCCGAGCGTTCCGGGAGGGAACAAAGCTCCCGCCATGTGCAGTCACAAGTGGGTGACAGCATCCCTTTCTTCCACTCAGCTGGGGCTTTTTAGAGCCATAGCCCCTCATCCCCTCCAAATCTTTTTGTTTGGCGAACGAGGCGCCCTGCACAGATGGCAGTGACTTGCGAGAAAATCGTTCCAATAATTGTCCACCCTGGCCGGGAGGGGAGCGCACGGAGCCGGGCACCGCGCACGCAAAGCGCCCGCCCTGCGAGGGGCATCCGCGCCTTCCCCTGGCAAGGGAGGGGCGGGGGGAAGAACCGTGCCCTAAAAGAAAAGCTGAGGCACCAAAAAGAGCTGAATGGGTCGTGACAGCAACACAACCGGCATCTCTGCTCTGCCCTGCACGAAAAGCTCTCCAGCACAAAGGAGCGCATCCCGCTATTTATCCCAAGCAGCGCCTCCCTCCGCGCCAATCGCAGCCCACCCGCCTCCCCTGCGCGCTCCTCCCGCTCCCAAGGAAAACAGACCCCTCCATTTCACCTCACAATTTGTTTCTTCTCCAAGGCATATTTCAGGGGGGAGGGGAAACAGGTAGGAGATCCCAGGGGCAGGACCCCAAAGAAATCTGTGTCAGCTTCTTGTCACCAGATCATTCCTCAGAAAAATAAATGCCAAGTTAAATTCCATAAACCGCCATAACCAGCACAAACGCGGATTCCTGCAAACAGAAATACCATCAAAAAGGTCACATCGATAGCAAGTGTGACCTGTGCTTGGAGCCAGGCAGAGCCCTGCCCTCCTGCATCTGGAGGAGGAGGACATCAGATGCTGCATCTCCGTCTAGAAACAAAAAAGGAAACCTATGCCTTTTATTGAAGGTACTGTTGTGGAATTTGGTAAATGGATAAAATGCTGAGGATCTACTAGCATGACTATAAACACAAAAAAAAAAAGGAAAGGAAAAGCCTGAGGCAAGACTAATATTAATACCCAGTCATGTCACTCTCAATTAAGTTCATATCTAATGAGCCCATTTTCTCCTTGCACTGTCCACTGATGCTGTAAGCAATGTCCAATGAAAAGCATAAAATGCTGCTTCTGGAAAGCAATGATCTGTACTGGTGAATTTTGAACCAACCAATTATGAACATTATTTTTAATGGAACGAGCAGGGCTTCTACCAACTGTAGTCATCAATGCCAGAAAATGTCTGTGTGCACAAAATGTCCAGACACACTTCTCTCAGACTGCAACCCCTATCGCTATTGATTTCCTTTTACCATTATCTTTGTAAAGATATATATATAATGTAAAAAAATCTCCTGTGCACCCTAGCTGTCAGCCACTCTCACTTAGCACTGCATTTGTTTTGGGAACGCCTGTTTCCCAGGAACAGCAACTGTTTTTTAGATTAGACAAAATCTGAAACTCAGCAAAACCTATCCATGAAGAACACTTTACCATTAGGCAGAACGCAATTTAACTGCGCTGCCCTAAAATCAACTTTGTAGCATTCATACACGGAAAATCTTACATCATCCCCCAAAAGCACTTATCTGTTGCCTGCAGAAGGTGTGGCAGGGAGAACCAAGAGCAACGCTGGGCAGATCTGGAGCGAGTAGAGCAGGATAGCACTGTGGCCAAGTGAACAAGTCCTGACACACAACCACCCCTGGAGGAGGTTACATGATGCCCAGATCCTCCACTGCAGCCTCCATTCCCACAGGCACCCATCCATCCCTGGGTTGCACTCCATGACAAGGTACAGGCACACCCTCCAAATCATTTTAATGAAAACTGGTTGAAGGGAGAAAGTTAACCTGCTCCCCAATCTAGTTGGCTTTATAAAATTAATCTTTGGATTGACTGTATTAATGTAATCCGTAATAGCCTGCATGGCTGGAGGCTCATGGAGGCTTTGTGAGGTTCTGAAGCACATGCAAGTGCAGCTGCTTTGCCCCAGAAGGGGAGAGACATCTCTCCTCATCATGATGCCCTCAGCACATGATTCTCCCTCCATCCTCTTTTCCCAGGAAGAGATCACTTAATCCCAATGATCACACAGTGCATAGCTGGCTGATCCTCATCCCCTCCCAGGAGCTCTGGAGAATACAACCATGTCTAAGAAGCTCTCTACCTCAATTCTGAGTTGAGAAGACACAGAAAGAAACAGAACCAGCTTCCAGTATGGATATGGTGCTGGTCTACCCTTCTCAGGCAGGGAGAGCACACTACTCATGGGCCCAAAAATACAGATCAAAAGCCATTTTAGCCAGTCAGAGGCATACTCAGGTAGGCACAGCAACAACCTGAGAGCAAGTTTTGAAGCCAGGTACAGGCCTGTCCTTTGCAAATGCATCAACAGCTGTGCCTGCGCTGTTGGCCCAGCTTGCCCCACAGCTTTGGTCTGCCTTCATCCAGCATTTCATCAGTAACATCTCATCTTCTGTCCAAACCCAACAAACAAACAACTGCAGGCCAAAACAGTAATCCCAGTGGGATGCTGGATAGACTAGGAAGACTGTGCCGATCTTCCATCCTCCTTTCTTTGCACTGTCAGAATTTTCTTACTGCTTTCTCCCTGTTTGAGGTAACAGGTGACTCAAGGAGCAGAGAAAGAAACACGCACTAAAGTACAGTCCACTTCTCAAAGATTTAAGCACACAGGTTGAATTATCCATGAAGATTTCCCTCAAAACCTTTAATAAGAAAAAACACACTTTTTTTTCCTCAGATAGGACCCGTACTTGCAAGAAAATAAAATCTCTCCCTTGGGGTGGGAGAAGGGGGAGAAGAAATGCTCTGAGCCAGTTCAACCTCAAAGAAACAATGCTGTTGCTTTAAAATTACCCATCCTTCTGAAGTCAGCCAGTCAGAAGTGATTCTTTCCAAACCTATCTGCTTTGTTTTTTTCTCACTGTTTTAGCACAGTTTTACAGGAGAGGGAGGACATACAAGAAAAGTGAGTATGTTCAGGAGGTATTTGAGTCCTACATGACCCTCACCTCCACATTCACACACTGCAATCTGATACAATCATTTTATTACTGCTTCAGCTCTGCTAAATCCAATTTATCCACCAGGCCATAAATCTTGCTGTGTATAGCAGCAAAGCCTTGGTTTCAAGCCCTGAGAGATGTTTCACCACGTAATGAGTGTCCCAAGCAGGTTACTGTTTAACCTGCCGAGTGGCAGCGGAACAAACGGCATGGCAGCGTGTGCAGCTCCAAATGGCAGCACAGCAGATGATCGAGACCCGAATGTTTTGCAAAAACAGAGGAAGAAAAAGAAAAATATTTGTATTCAGCAGCTCCACCAAGTCTGTATAAACACTCCAAGGTCAGATCCACACGTGGACTGCTGAACGATCAGTCATGTGTTATGAAATTCTCCCTCCAAAAGCCTCAAGTTTTAAGAGTGTCTGGCAGAGACAAAAGACCTGGTAGGAAATCAAATCTGTTTCACAGGGTAATTATCTTCCATCTTTTACAACTGTTGCCAGAAATGGTGGGGGGGAAGGGGAAATTAGGATTATCTACTCCAAATGCTGCAAGAAGAGCCCTGTGTCCTCTTACCCCATGGTCATGCCTGGCAGCCTCACAAGGCTGAGAGCTTGCACAACTCCAGGCTGGCACCCAGCCCACTGGTTCAGGGAGGGGAAAGCAAGGAAGCAGCATCCATCAACAAGCAGAGAGAAAAATGCACAGGGGTGTGATCCTAAGCTCTGGGAAAAAGGCTGGAGGGCTCCTTTAATCATTCCTTTGCCCCAGGTAATGCCAGTTGGGACATGGGCTTGATGCCTGCTTTGGGCAAGCAGCTTGCCTGCGAGGTACCTGATGGCCATGTTTTGGGAGCTTGCTTTGTTTTATCCTTTATTCCAAGTGTGAATGTAGGAGTTGGCTTGACTTTAATGCTGGAATTCCTGGACCAGGACAAGCAGACTGGTGGCAAGAAAGGAGAGGCTGGTAAGTAACCAGTTTTGCCGCTGTTGAAGACAAGCTGGGTAGCTGGACCCTTTCCTGTCACCCTGTAAGGTTTGTTTTGAGGCCAAGCATAAAATGCAATTCCAAGGCAGAGGAGGTCCCTCAACCCATGTCACACTAAGGAAACAAGGATGATCCATTGGTTTGATTTCATTGCACACATTGTATTCCCCCTGCCACCACCCCAATAGTTTCTTATGAAATCAGCAGAAGCACTAGGAGCAAAGAAAAAAAAATTAATTCCTAAAGCAATGGCAACCTGCCAATTTTTTAAAGAGTCAAATCTTGAGTGGCTCTCTGGAAACTCAGGCAGCTCGCTGCATGAGCCAAAGGGGGAAACTAATACTCCACTCTTCCCTGAGCCTCCTCTTTTTCATGTATTTCTGCTTGATACAAAAGTCAGTAACAATCTAAACGGAAGATGGGACTACAAAAGCAAGGACCTGCTCATAGATACTTAGGAGACCTTCCTAGCCCTGTCAAGAAACTCAGCCCAGGCTGCAAACTCTGCTGGAGCTCAAACAGCCCCTTTGGGCATGTGGGAAGCTCAAAGGCACCAGCCCCTGTGCCAAGGTAGTTTCTCCCTCTGAGGGCAGACCATGAGGCATGTGAGCCTTTCTCAAGGGCTTTATTATTGCCCACAGAGATGGGCACTCTGAGCTCCTGGTGACCAGAAATTGGCCTGTACCAACTCCTCCCTCTCTGCTTAGCATCGCCCTCACACAGCCAGCTGGTTTGGGGCATAACACTTCAAAAAAGGAAGCACATTGATTTGACAGTCCACTGGGGAACAAGACTTCTCTGCAGCCTAGAAAACATGACCTACAAAGGATGACTGAAGGAACTAGGTTGTTTAGTCTAGTGAAGACTGAGAATAGACACGATAACTATATCTGAAATACATGACAAGTAGGTGGAAGGAATAACCTGTTCTCCTTTCCCACAGCAGACTGGACATGGCAAAACCAGACCTAAATTGCAGTGATAAAGATTTAGGTTAAAGGTTACAAAAAGCCTTCCAGTTGGGAATGACAGTGCCGCACTGGAAGCCACTGCCTGCTGAGGTTATGGAATTGCCATCTGTGGAGGTTTTAAGACCAGGCTATAAAAACACCTACTTAGATATGAGGTGGTCTTGCCTTAGGGCAGAGAGATGAGCTAAATGACCCCTGAAAGACTCACATCCTGTTGCTGCTTAATCCATTAGTAACAGTTCACAAGTCAATATCACAGTTTTCAAATCAATTGGTTCATTTGAGGCCTGTTATTGATGTCTGCATATTTTGTGCTAAGCCCAGTCCCCCCAGGACTACTGCTCTGTCCAAGGCTGGTCTCAGACCCTACCAACAAAGCAGGCAACCACAGAAGTATGTCTGCTTTGCACACTGTATTCCATGAAGTGGAGGAGGTCCAAAGTAGCTGGCCTTGCTCACAAGGACGAGATTTCCAAATTATGCTGGAGCTAACAGAGGATCACACAAAACTCTGAAGCACAACCAGTGCTCTCCTGAACTGGTGTCCCTTGGTCAGCCTGTGACCAACACAGCCCCAAGCTGTGCACACAAACAGAGAGGTTTTGAAAACAATCTTAAAATCCCCATGAACATTTTTGTTGCCAGCCACAGAAGTCTGCAAGCTGGCTTCTGTAATCACAAGGAGTGTGTTCTGTCTCTTGGTACACGCACAGACACATAAGACATATAACATGACAAGAAACCATCAGGGAGAAAAAACCAGTGTCTAAGCAGACATCAAGAATGCATTAACCTTCTGAACCCAGCTCTCTTGTGACACCCATCTGCCTTTGTTTCACCTATGAGCAGAAAGTCTCCAGTTCAACCAGTGCATGAGGAGAGTCGAGCCTCTTCCACCTCCCTACACTAAAAACCAGACACCAACAGGAAGGTCCAGCCTGGACCTGGTTAAAGACAGAGGTGAGCCAGGCTTTCCTTCCCACCACAGTGCAGCCAAGATACCCCTCAGCATTTCAGCTGAAGTGCTGTGTTCCCTTCCAGCTCCCTCTCCCTGAGGCCATCACTTCTTCCTTCCAAGGCATGGCAAGGGGCAGCTTGCATTGGGGAATGCACATTTTTGCAGCCAAGGGGACAACTCAGTTCAACAAACTGAACAACCTCTTCCTCAAAACTCTCATTTCAGAATGTTTGTGGCAACCCCAAACACACAAGCACCTCAATGGTACAGAAACAAGTGCAAACAAGCCATTGGCTTTTATGCACCACCAGAAATCAGGTACTGTGTAAACTGATAAAGGTCTGGCTTTAACAAGGGGCATAAGGAGACATATTTAGCATCTTCTTTTAATCCTTCTAAATTGCAAGCAGTTTTTCAGCTATATTAATTCTTTGAAGTGAGTGGTTCTCCACTAATCATCCTGGTTTATGTTTACATTATGAGGTGTAATGATGCATCTCAGGAATGTTATGGTATTAGTTAAATTAACTAAGACAACTCTGCCTGCAAACTGATGAATTTTAATGTGTCAACATCAGATACGAAAACGCAGTTGTGTGGGTCTCCAGATTCACATGACCATATGGTTCAGAATTCTAATTAATTCCTTTGGATTTCATTTCACATAACTCACAGCTACATTAATTCAATATTTTTTTTCAGAATTTCAGAGAAACATATATTTTGCCAAGCTGTGACTTTTCAGCTCACAGTAAGTGTTAAGTGTAAGAAAAACCTTTCATTTCCCCTCTTCCTGATAACCTTGTCTTTTCTCCCTGCGGGCTGGCATTCTTCCCAAACCAGAGGTCAGCTGGAGCTGTTCTGCCCCAAACAGACTGTGAAGACCCACTTTGCAAAAGCCATAAAGGTTCATTACTAAAAACAAACTCGTTTTCAAATTGTTATGTGCTGTGGGCAATCAATCAGACAAACTCTCCGGGAGGAAATGCAATCCAGGCTTCTGAAGCACAGTGATTGTGACAAGTAGGGATAGCACAGACCCTGGAGCCAGGCACTGCTATCATCACTGCAGACCATCACAGTCATATGAGCATTGACAGAAGATTTCCAGCTCCGTGGGGCGTTGCACAGTGCATGGGTTTGCAAGTTCCAGTTTGGGGACAGTGGTATTTTCTCTTCTTTATCTGACCCCATTTCTTAATGATCCACATTCAACATCTCCCTCTAGGCAACAAAGAACATTTACTTGTGCTTCTCATTAGTTAAACCGAATCTGAATAAAATGAAAGCACAAAGCACACTCATCCCAGAGCTCAAAAAAGATCTGGTCAGACACACATGCCATCCACTGTTACTTTAGAAGAAAATATTTCAGCACAGAAACTAATAATCCTTGAGATCTGCATTGTGTGAATGGAGCAACTACAACAGAACTGTGGTTTTCTGAAACGTGCAATGCTTTCAAAAGCCAGGTACACAAACAACAGCCCTCAGTAGCCTTGAAAGACCCCCACGAGTGACCCTGACCGTGGCAGGCACTGGTTCATGCTCAGCAGGAGAAGGCTGAGATCTTCAAGCACATCTTGGCATGGCTACATTCAGGTAGGATTTCTCCTGATACACTTACACATTCCCACAGCATGGCACAAAAGGATGGGCTGGAGAGGTTTAAAGATTTAAGATGTTTCTCTCCCTTCACGAGAGTAACTACAGGCACTATCAATTTAACAGCTCAGCTCTGCAAGAACTGAACACGCTCAGCTCCCATCTACACTGCCCAGCGGGGAAGGTTTTAGCGCGTCAGACAATGTTTGTGCCGTTTCTGAAAGGGTCAAGAGGACCCGAGACTGGGATTGCCAGAGCTGCAATTTCCTTACTTCAGAGAGTTGCTAGGGAAGATCTGAGCACAAAACCCCAATGCAAGTGCAGAATTACTGGTTGCAGTCCCCAGGGTGGTATTACAGAAGCACTGCTAGGGGCTGGGTGATACAACACACAGTGACAATGGGTCCCTACTGCCTCCAGTCTCTGAATAAAAACACCCTGGAGCAGTCACAGTATTTTTGCTGCCACAAGGGTCAGTCCCTCCTGTAAGTCTGAGACTGGACATTAGCCAACCAATAGAACAAATAATTCACCAAACACCAAAGCAATCAACATCATTATCAATGAGCATTTAAGTACTCAACTCAATTTTCCTTCAAGGGGTATGAGGCACTTCGACATTGCTGAGAATTTGGGCTACAGACCTAATCTCCCAAAATCATGTGACTTCCACACTTGCACAAGAGGTGTAAGAAAACATCAGAAAGCAGCAGGGCAAAGGGCCATTTCAGCTAAGGCAGGAATTGAAACCAGAATCCAGCAACTTCTGCTTTTCCCATTCTCCCCAAGGGACTTAAACCACATCAATGCAAGCCACCAGCCTCTCCATTCCTCTGCCCAAGTGGGAGAAGCTCACCTTTACCTGGCCGGGACCAGCTCTAGCACCAACTGCCCTTGGCCACCCTGTTCAGCAGAAGGAGTGGGTGAGAGAAGAGAGCCTTGTTCCACAGCTGAAGGACATGGCCAGGAGCTGGGAATGCCACTGGTCTTAGGCTCCCTCTTGTCACAGCTCATGTCACAGTTGAGATGGCCACAATACACAGAGCAGCACCAAACACTTTCAGAAGGTTTTCAGCATTCACCCATACAGAGTAGCACCATACCACATCAGAAGGTGACATCTGCCCATGCAGAGTAACACCACACCACTTCAGAAGGCTGCAAGTGCCTGCTCTTTCTTGTTCTTCAGCGAGAGCACAAGAAAAACCTTTCATTCCTTTATACCCCTATGGTACATGCATTGCAGCTGTGTCTTTTGGTGGTTGGTCAGCGCACTTGGGCACTCCCTGGCTCATCACCTTCAACACTGTTCACCTGCCCTGCACAGCTGTAGCCCACTGGGGATGAGGCTCAGCTGCAGCCCCACTCCCAATTACCACAAACTGTGTGCCTACACCCTCTTAGCCCCCTCCTCAAATCCATTTCCAGATCTGGCACCTTGCTTCTGGAGGGAGGCAGGTAGCCTGGCTTCAGCAAAGTAAATTAATATATCTGTTGAGTTTAAAAAGTTCAAACATCCTCTTTCCACGCCAAAGAGCTGAAAGAAAGGGACATCTTTGGGCTTGTTTTGAAGCTCCAATTCATATTAAATCGCAGTCCTACAGGGAGGGAACAATGGTGGGAAACAAAACCCCAGAGGTATTAAAAAGAGCTAGTGAAACAGCTACACAGTTTCATCTCGTGAACCTCTATAAAAAGATGTAACTAATGCACAAGAATCCATCTCTGTAAATGCTGCATGACAAACAGTCAGACAGAGCGGATGAGCATCTACCTAACAACAAAACCCCAGGAAAAATTGGGAAAAAACCACAGATTGCAATCCTAATCCTGCTAGCAATCTTTCCCTTAAATATTATTATTATGTAGTTGTTATTTGCATTATAAGCCTAGGCACAGACAGACAAGTCTTGTCTGAGCTGCTGTTCAGACACCAAATAAAGTCAAGTTTTTCATCCCCAAGTGACTGGAGATAGCACAGCTAAAGCAGGGACACAAAGGGGACTGTGGCAGCCATGCAAGGGAAGGGCTGCCTCCCTGTTTCTGCCCAGCGAATAACTGCAACAAGTGCATGAGATCCTGCAGTGGTGCCCACTGAGGTAGAGCAGCCCCACCTCGGGCTGTGATAACCCATCCCACCTTCCCCATGTACATACCAGGGACCTGCCTGTGCTCTCCTTTGTAACACTGAATTGTTATTTCTCCTGGGGAAGTGCTTAAAGACTCCTAGAGTGCTTACAGCCCCATTACCCCAGGCACCATTAAAGCAGGGAGCCCAAGGTCAGTTCCTAACCACAGAGGCAGGTGAGACTGAACACATTAACCACAGTGGTCTCCAAAGCCTCAAGTGGTTCCCACAAAACCTCTAACTCAGCCTGAGAACAGTTGGTGAATGACAACTCACCCTACACAACTCAATAAGAGAGGATGGCTTCTGAATTTCTCAAAGAAAAGAGGGGGGGAAAAAGAAAGTGATTCCCTTATCAATTGGAAACTTGTTCTAAGTGGCTGTTGAGGAAGAGTGTGTTCGTGTTCCACATTTGTGCGCAAGCAGTATAGTTTTATGACAAGAGATTTCTTTTTTAAGGCCCTTGGGCTTTTGTACTGAAGTTTTTTGCCCCACAATGGGACAGTGGAAGTGAAGCAGAACATCACAGACAAATAGGGATGTGAGGTGCTGAAACGCTGCCCTCAGATGAAGGAGTTGGACATTCTTAAGTTGTGACGATGAAATGCTGTTTATTAAAACGTGGAGAGTAATATCCTATAAAAATACAAAGTTTTATTCAAATCCCAGAGCAATCCATAAGCCTGATGCTAGCAGCCACCCTCATATAAATCACTGACTAGGTTTTGATAGCAATCTCATTAGCTATTGTACCAGGAGTTCAAGTACACATTGATGAGTGCTGCAGAGCACTACCTGTCTTCCCACTTCTTTTCAAATGGGTGGAACAGGCAAAAATAAATCTTCTGTAGGCTTTGAAAAGACCAAGATGCTTCAGAAAAGGCTTCTCATCTCTATTTTTTTCAAACACAAGCAAAAGGAAGTCTCTACTCTTTCACTAGGAGATCACAGCTGTATTGCTGGTTTCTTCTAGTGCTCAGCAAAGGGTCCTTTCTCACACTACACCCCTGCTGATGCAAGGGGAGTTAGGAGGCTGGACCCTCACCTGGGAGATCACCCACTACACACACCCACTACATCCAAGGCAGATGGATCCTGCAGTGCACTGCAGGCACAGCTGCCACAGCTGCCTGTGAGAGAGGGTCTGCACCCCCTGTGCTCAAGGACAGCCATGTCTGACCATGCCTTTGCCTTGCCTTTATTTCTTAGACCCTGTCTACATTTTCATCTCTTCTTTGCTGATGTTTTTCCTCCCTCATATCTTCATTTCTTGATGCTTCTCTGCCTTCTTTTGCTGCTGTTTTATGCTTTACTTTCATTTCAAGAATATGTATTTAAACAAACAAAATCACAAATGCCTATTGCTCCCTTTATAACAAAATACAGACTTCTGCCCCAGCAGCTTGATTGCTGGCACTTGCCAAGGGAAGTGAAGAGTTCATCCAGGCAACCTGTGCTCCACTGGCAGATCATTGGAGACAATAATGAGGTGGTCCCAGTCTGCAGGGAACAGCAGCTTCTTCCACCAGGCCAACCATCTCCAAAATGCCACTTTTCTGCGTCTGAACACACATAACTCACATCCCCACAACAATGCCAGCACAGCCAAGGAAGAAACAGCCCCTTCCATCCTTGCTCTGACGCCATCACACCGGGGCACACACGTGTTCAGCACCTCCAGCACGCTCCTTCCCCCAAGAGCAGCGATGTACAGCATGTTCCTGCAGTGAGGCTGTGCCTCAGACAGGACAAACTGCACAGCACAGAGCAAACAAACACCAGACCTGGGGATGTACTGCAGCAATGACACACCCTGGGAGGCTCCCATTCCTCCACCTCCCAGTCCTGGAAGCATGTGAGAACAGAGCAGGACAAGCACCATGTGCTCTTCCTCCCTCCCAGCACTGCACGCACCCCCAGCTCTACTTTCAGAGAGGAACCACAAAAAGAGGCTGAAAAGCATCAAATGAGCCACAGCTGAAGGGTGAGGATTGGCTGGAGACTTTTTTGGAGGAGTTCAGCTCTTTTTGAGGGAAGGATGACTTCTTTTAAATATAAATAAATAAGCAAGCCCAATTTTAAATTTTAATTTCATCAGATCAGCTCTGGGACTTGAATTGTATCTGTTTTGGCAGCATGACCAGGCACTTGAAACCAGCAGTGATAAGAGCCCTGTTTCCCACCACCAGCAGCAGAGAATGTGCTATTTCATGTGCTATTTCATGTGCTATTTCTTGTGCTATTTCATTGCTATTTCTTGTGCTATTTCATTGCTATCTCATGTGCTATTTCATGTGCTGTTTCATTGCTATTTCACGTGCTATTTCATTACTACTTCATGTGCTGTTTCATTGCTATTTCATGTGCTGTTTCATGTGCTGTTTCATGTTGAGACATTAAGCAGATTAGCAGCAGCCTGTTTGGACCCATTTTGCTGGCTTGGCTCTGGGGAAGGCTCAGGCTGAGGGAGCAGCTCCACAAGTCCAACTTCAGAGCCCTGCAGGTGCTGAAGTCCATCCCAGAGCAGGTCACAGGCACATTCTGGCAGCTCTGCAGAGTGATCAGCTTGCAACCCCAGCTCAAGGGATGGCATTTCAGAGCTTGAAAGCCACCCCTGCTATACACCAAGCTTTGATGGATACAAACAGGACCATGTCACCAAAAATTTCAATGCAGCCATTGGAAACCCAAGTGTGGGTAACCCCCAGGGCTGGCTCACTACCCCTAACAAGGACCATTTAGCACCTCCATCTGCACAACAGGGAACTGTTATTTATTGCTGCCAGTGGGATCAGTCCTGCACAAAACCTGGAGAAAGACAGGGTGCCTGATTCAAGTAGCCAACAAGCCTACTGCTGCCTAAAACAGCAGCTTTGTGCTTTTATGAAATACTGCAGCCCCCCAGACAGCACGAGGAGGAATGGAGAAATAAAAACATCCCTTATCACTTAGGATGCTTGAGCAGAGATTAGATAAATCAGATGTGTTTCAAGGCAGGAACCAAGGCTGGCAGGGGAATCTGCAAGAGCATCCCTGACAAGCTGGGAGGTTATGGACAGTCCAAGGGGTCACTCTTCATTTCCTTCATTACAGGGGAGAAAAACCTTGCATTTTTTTTTCTGTTGTCACCCAAGGCCATAATATTGCAAGGGATTAGAACCACTGAAATACTTTTTCCCTACCTCGTGCCTGGAACTGACCAGCCCAGGATGGACTCCTTGACTCAAATATCTGTTTTTCCAGGCCTCATGTCTGTTTTGCAAAACTCTCGGTGCAGAATTAAGGCTCTTTATTGCCCAAAGCACAGATTGCCTAATCAAAGAACAGGCTAACCCTCCTCAAAGGCATTGTGCTCAGGACTGCTCCAGAAGCAGCCCTAAACTCAGCAATAAAGTAATCAGAGGCCTCTTCCCAGGTCCCAGTACCAAGAATCAGAGGAAGCAGAGGGTCAGGCAGTGGGGAGGAGGTGAATCAGGTCAGTCTCTCCCCAAACCAGGCTGTCTGGGGAGCAGTTCTGCTCCAAAACAACTGCCCCAGTGCCATTGTTCCTGGCAGCCTTGTCCCACACTTTAAATTTCTGCATTCCTCCACAGACCACTGTTTCTTGCAGCTTCTCCCTCACCCTGTCCCAGTCTCTTCCACGAAGAGAAGAGAATCAGAAAATGCTGTGCTGTGGTGAAGTGTAAAAGGATATGAAAGGTTTTGCTGGAAAGGCCAACACTTGGAGACTTCTTCCCTGCAGCATTCCTAGATGCAGAGCATCATTTCCAGTTTCCAGCTCTGACACTTAGTTCCTGCACCTCCATCTCACCCAGCAGCTTCAATGGCAAGGCCACAGTGGAAATCCAGCTCAGGCAAGAGCCAGTTCTCCTGAGCTTGTAGCAGTGAGGGGGTTTGTAGGCCCAAACACCCCAGATCCAACTGCCTGGCTTGGCTGCAAATCAGCCTTTCTGTGTTGGATGGACGTTCCAGCAGGACAAGCTTGGTTTTCCTTTGGGTGCTTTCGCAGTCCCATGGCCAAGCTTAGGAGAGAATTACAGCTCCAGCAGCATTTTCACAAACCAGTTGTCTCAGCAGCAGCTGCACAAAGCCTTAAAGCACAACTGGAAAGCAGTATCTTGGCACTTGCCTTGTGGCTTCTTACGAAAGCTTCCCTTTTCACCTCCTTCAGCACAGGAAAACCTCGCTTGTCACCTCTTAAAATAGCAAAAGCTGCAAGTGAGAGATCCCTGAAGGAAATAAAACCAACATCCATTCCAGATAAATAGCTTAAAGAATTGGTCACGCCAGGACTTTTTCAAGTGTCCTTCCTGAGGACTTCTCTGAGGATCCCCAACAAGGACTTTTCCAAGTATCCCCAAAAGAGACACTTCCAAACATCCTGACCAACGGCCTTTCCAAGGATTCCCACCAGCAGTGATGGGCTGAAGCAGGCCAGCAGCAGCCTGCCCTACCTAAAATTGAGCACCCCAGCAGCAGAAGAGCTGTTCTGTGTCAGCTTGCAGCAGGGCAGGCTCCTCTGGTCACCACCAGGAAACAGGAGTTCAGCACAGGCTTGCAGGGTTCAGGCTGCTGTCACTTATTTCCACATAAAGACTACTGAAATGCAAAGGCTTGTAACCACCTCTCTGCTGATCATTTGGCAGTAGGATAAATACACAGGTGAATACAGAGGGAAAGCAAATAGAAGGACTTGTCACTGCCTTGTCACTCATCCTTTTTTGAAGTGGCATATCTGGATTCACAGCTCTGCAGCTGGGAATGACACCCATACAGGATGGCTCTGGTGCAGACTGTACAAACAAGGAAATTTGTAATGAAAAGTAAAAAGTTCTTCCCTAAGAACTCCAGCATTCAGGAAGGTCCCATAGCACCACAGAAATGCTTCAGAGCACTTCTCTCTCCCTTGAACACCACACAGTAAGAAAGTGCCTGCAATCAAGAATTTCTTTTACCCTTGATGGCAAACAAAAAATGTACCTCCCTATTTTTAGTTGTGACCTCGGATACTTAATGACTTCAAAACATATGCTCAATTCACACACATGCAAGCAAGAAAAATTACTCATAGGCAAAGAATAACAAATGTTTGACATTTAAATGAGACTTATTTGTAAGACTAGTTAACATTTGTATTAATTAAAGCATACTCGATGAAAGATTGTTCTGTGTCACTCATCCTAGTATAGGTGAAGATTGTTGTCTATCTCAGAAAAAAACCCCATGGAAATTATGTGTAATTACCTGCCTGCACTTTCCACATGAGTATCATTAAAGACAGCAGAATTTTAATGCAATATTCTAATTGAATAGCTCACAAAAAAGTCAAATCATGAATGTCATCAAGATCACAGGCCTTGGTGCACAGAAACAAAACAGGATCTAAAAATTGTCTGGTATGGATGGATTGACAACACTCTACCCCTTCAAAAAAAATCCATCAGTTTATCACATTTTTAGGAATGTTTGCGCCTGCTCAGATCTAACTGGATCACACAGATACCTGGATTGGCGCTTTCACCTTCTGGAACAGAAACAGGAGTAATAAGGCAGAGGGTGAGCTTTGGCCTGGCATCTGCACCAGGGAAAGAAAACTGAATCAACCAACATTCCCTCACCAAGAAAGGGCATTTTCTGGGTCTCTAGTTTCCAGCAGAAGATGATCCTAATAAAAACAAGAGGGAATGGTCTCAAATAGCTCCAGGAGGTGTTTAGACTGGCTTTTAGAAAAGCTTTCTTCACCTAAAGGGTTGCCCAGCATTGGAACAGGCTGCCTAGGGAGGTATTTAACGGAAGTGCAGATGAGGCATTTAGGAGCATGATTTAGTGGTGGACTTGGCAGCGCTGGGTTAAGGACTGGTCTCAGTCATCTTTAGGGTCTTTTCCAACCTAAGTATTTCTACAACACTATGAAAAACTAATTCTAGCTAAACAAGATTACTGTCAGTTTTGTATCTGTGAGATTATCACTGGACCACATCCACCAAAGGAGATGGGACTGAGGTCCTTGGAGAGCAGGCAATGCCACAAGCTACTCTTTAGAAAAGCTTCTTCAACACTCACACCACTTCCCTTCCAGAAACCTAAACCTTCCCAAAGAGAAGAGCTTCTACCAACACAAATAAATAAATAACAATGTGGCTGCAACCACCCCAGCTTTTAATTAAACTGCAACTGAACAAACAGCCTGACAGCCGCTGTGCCGGCACGGCCGTAACCTGCTCCTGCTGCTGCCCTTTTGGCTTTGTGCTCCCAGGGTCAGATTCTCAGCATACCCTTGCCCGCAGCCCTGCCGTTCCTTTGAAGCTGCATAAGCCCTGGTTTTGTTGGGGTTTTTTTGGAGGTTTGTTTTTGCCATAAGGGCAACATCACGCCTGGCACACACCCCGCTGCAGGCGGGGATTTCCTTACCCTCCCCGGGACTGGAGAGGTGTTCGGTGGAAACAGCTCCCAGGAGCGTAGAAAAAAAAGGCAGAAAGCTTCAAAAAGATACTATATTTATCTCACAAGTTGCTTCCTACCATCAGTCATTATCTTCTAGGAGAGACCTAATATTTCTAGCAAACCTAAACGGAGCTATGCCCTGGTAGCACACAATCATGAGCACAATTCCACCAGCAACAAATTTGCCTCCACCTTGCTCCCTGCTCTGACTTTGTCAAACCCACCTCTTGCCTTTAGAAAAGAAAAACCCACAAAAATAAGCACCACACCTTTGTAGCCTTATCTTTTAATACAACACAGCACGCTGTGTTTTATTTTAACAGCTCAAGTTTTCAAGGTTTTCCACCCTGGATTGCATTATCAGATCTCCCTCAACCCAGCACTGACAGAAAAAAAAAACAGTACTATTGAAATGCAAGTACTTTATAGTGACTCTGCATTGTTCATAAGAGATCAGGGATAGCTTTCCCATTTTAAAAAAACCAACCAACCCTAAGATACCAGGCATCATTTTCACTTCTTCATTATGCCAAGGATCTGTTAAAGTGCAGATTTCCCCCCTGTGCCAATAACACCTGGCCGTACATAACACACCTAGCATTTTTACTGTAATGACACTTCCATTGAAATTCATGCAGGCATTTGACTACATTTCCAGAGAGGTGGAATATTATTCAGTGAGGGAACACAGATACGCTGGGAGGTGAGAAGGGGTAGAAGGAAAATTGCAGGCAATTAGTCTTTTCTTGACCTAACTGTAATTTGTGAATTTGTAGAAGTTCTCTTCAGAAAGGTCGGTTAATCTGATCCAAGAATAACTCAGAAGGTGTCTGTCAAATTCCTGCCCTCACAAACACAGACCAGCACATTCACACGAGTCAGACACAGAAGAAAAGCAATGCCAGTCCCCTGTGTCCCCTGCATCCACCCCAGCGAGGGCAGTCCCCTCCCACAGCACCGGGGAGTCCTGGGCTCCCCTCCCGCAATCTGATCGAGGGCTGATGCACTCAGCAAAGGAACGAGGGAGGAGACTTCAAGTGACTAACAATACTCTTCAAAGAGAAAAAATATTTTCCCATGGTTTAAAATTACCATCTGAACCTCAGCAGAAAAGCGATAGTGGTGCTATAGCCAGAGGTAGGGATAGCATTATCCCATCCCCTGTCATATGGGAATGTGAACTGCAGCCCCACCACAGGTAATCCACATTCTCAAAATATACTGCTGACCTACAAGCCCAGGTGCCCCATCACATAGGTGGTCTGTTTCTTTATGAGATTGCAACTGGGATTTCTTTGCTTTCATGCCATCTCTGCTTGAGAGGCCACCACACACATGAAAGGGGGAGAGAGGGGCAGGGGCTCGGGGAAGGGGAGGTGGGGGTGGTCAGGTGAAGCCTGCAGAAAGGGTGAAGAAGTTTCTATGACAAGATAAACAGTGATCACTTCCCAACAGCTTAGACACAGGATACCACTTCTCGTGCAAATGTATTTACACTTAAATAAAACATCTCTGTGACTAAAGGCAAGGGCTAATCAAAAGCTGCCATTTCAGCTGTGCACTGCAAAAGTAAACCACCTCTAAAAGTGAAATGCTAGAGCAAAGAGAGTGATATGCTTTTGATTTATAGGTTACTTTTAAAATTAGTGGTGGGGAGTTCTCCCGGTAGCACTGGAGAAGGTCTCTGTTTATTTGAGGAGCCCACAGGAGCACAGCACAGCAGAGACTCCTGTTCAGCCCCACAGCCCACATGGAGCCCAATCTACTCTATCAGTATTTATTTACTTTTACATACAAAAGGAAGGTTATCCAAACAAAAGTTGAGAGTGTCCAGCAGATAATTAAGTACGCTAATGCACAAATCTATTTAGATAAGAGTGAGCATATTGGTACAATCAAAAGGCAGGTCACAGCTTATAATCCATTCTCTGTATAAACAAGCTCCCCCAGTGCCCCTCACACCATAACTGTACTTAGGGGTAACACCCTTTCCCTCCTGAAACCCTTACCAGTGCAGGATTTTGGCAGTGCACGGGCAAGGACAGTGCGTTTGGGCTGCTGAATGCACATCCCAGCACTGGCTGAACAGCTCTGGGTTTTCACTCCTCACTGTGTCCTCCTGAGCGTTCAGGCCCCTGGAGCCCCAGCCATTGGCCATCCATGGAGCATCCTCATGGAGCTGCCACTGCTGGAAGCAGGCAGGAGGGCACCAGTAGGCATCATGGAGTCCAAGCCACTTGTGGCTCAACTGTTCTAATGCAATCACAGCTTATCTATTTTTATTGTTCTCTGTATACCTGCTCTGTTTTCCTGTACATAAATTATTCTTCACTTCCTTCCTGAAAGAGCTATTATTTAACAGCATAGCTGGCATTAACTATTGTATCACACTCCCCAGAGATCCATTAGAGCAATGATAGAGTGCAACACCAACACAAAAACACATGCACAAACGCTCCCTGAACTAAACCCTTCTAAAGCAGCCCTTTCAAACAGAAGAGGCAATATAAATAGAAGAGATCACAAGCCTAACCAGGACATGGTACAGTGTAGACAGATTGCTTCTTCCACATTACAAAATTAAAATACATGGGCTATAATTTATTTTTGTTCTGCTAGTTCTGGACATGTCTAACTCCGAATGGTGAAAGAGGGGCATTGCTTGGATTTCTCCACAATTATCAAGGGGTCAGACAAGGCTTGCTTTGGATTCTCTCTGTCTCTTGAAGCCTGTTTTTATTTAATCATAATTCAAATTATCTGAAGCAGCCTTCTCACCTACTCCAAAGGAGAAACACTGGACTTAGGCTTGAAAACTGTCATTCCTAGTATCCCAAGGAAGAGGTATCTCCTTATTATTTTTACATACAAAAAGATCAAATAAAATAATAATTCCAAACCCTGGCTGATCTGAAGTAATACACCAGCTATACAACACACTTTAAATGGATGTTTTATTTTATAGACATCCTTTTTTAGATTTCAGTCTCATTTCATCCTCTGTCCCCAAAGCAGCTTTAAGTGGATGATTCCTCCACCCTAAGAAAGTTACACCAACTTCAAATACCTACATGAAACCACTGGTCTCTAATAAGGAATTCAACTGAATTAGTATTATAATGAGCCCCAGAAAGCTGCCTATAGGCATGGATTTATCTAACCAAGGCCACACTGTCTGGAGATTAGTGAATAAAGTATTTCCCAGCCCCACAGCGCCGGGAGCCCCCACGGCCATGGGTGGCTGAGGGCTGGCAGCAGAGGATGCAGCACCAGAGGCTCCCAGAAAGGAGCTGCTGCTCACCAAACCTCCTCCCAGGACATGAAGATTTGCTCACAGGACCAACACAAGTTGTTCTCTCAAGTGTCTTGCTTCTGCTGTCCTTACCACCAAGGAAGTGGGTGGGAAGAAGCCACACCACCACCTTCTAAGACAATGGAGCACAGAAGGAGTTCCCCTTTCTAAGGTAGAAGGCTTTAGGCTTCTCTTAAGGCTTTAGGAGCAATCCTGCTCTAATCAGCTCCAGCAGAAGCTATGGCATAGGAGGTGTCTACAGCAGCACTAACACTGCTCTGGAGTAAAGCATGCGAGCAGAAAACAAAAACAGACATACAAACCCAAAATTTGCATCTGTCCGGGAAACCTTCACACAGATCACCCACCACAGACAAGGTATGAAGTTGTGGGCTGAGCAACTTCTCTCCACTTCAGCTCCTGCTTCACCTTCTCCAAGCACCTCCAGAACAAAGCATAAACCTATCCTGAGGGAAGGTGATGCATGAAACACAAGGTTGGTGGAAAAATATCCACTTTACACCTGTGGGTAAGATGCCCAAATGGCCTGGACAGGCCACCCGGCACCAGATATTTAGTTTGTATCATTTGCTATTCACAGATTTTGACTTCACAAAATCAAGTCCAGTCCAACATTTACTTAAAGCAACAGAAACTTCTCTTGATTCACACTTTTTTGAACAGAGAAGAAGACTAGTTAACGCAAAGCTGCCTTGGACAAAAAGAGAAGTCAGTGGCTCCTCTCCAAAACTCTGGAGGCAAAGGTCCAACAGCTAGCCCTGGCTGGGTGATAAAAGGGAAAACAGTGCAAAGCCACAGGGAAGTTGACACAGAAGCCCAACAAAGTGCTCTCCCAGGGACAGGGATGCTGACCTGGGACCTGACAAGGTCTCACCTACAGCCAGGCCTTGGCCAGGTCACTTCCCAGTCCTGAACAGACCATTGGGGAATTTAACATCTCCAAATTCCCCCATAACAAACTAAAAAACTTAACATCACAAAGACAAGATTTCGGTTTCTCCAGAATCTCTAATTTCTGTGGCCTGACACTGCTTGGGGGCAAATGTTAGCCCAGTGATACTTCTCTTACAGCAAATGAGGCTTCTCAGCCCTTTTCAGTCCCAAATACAGAGCCAGGTGTTCCAAAATACAAGTCAAAACACAGGAAGGGCTAAGAGAAAAACTAGAGGAGCAGGAATCCCAAATGGGTTTTGCCTGGAGGCAAGGGGCAAAAGCAGTGAGATGTAGTAACTTTAACAACTTAATTTATAAGATTAAAAAGAAATAGGTCATCCTGTCACTACAGAGATTGGGTAGGATTAGTTTAATACCCATTTGCCCAAATAAAGGTCAAAACCAGCTCTTCTGAACAACAAAGTTTTGAGGATTTGGGTATTAGAAAGCTAGTTTCTTGGATCATATTTGTGTACTTGTCTAGGTGGGTCTGAAGAAAAAGATAGATGCCATCCAAGAGAGTCCAGAACAAGGCAGTTTGCAGTGGCTCTGAGAGGCAGATTTCCAAGCCACAGATTTAAATGTTAGGGCTAAATGGGCTTGTCTGGATTTGCAGAGTGAATCTGCCAAACATTTCAATGCATATATTTGCAACACAGCCCAAGATCTGCACACGATCCAACTGGAGGCTCCCACATTGTGCTTAAAGGATGGCACCAAGCAGCAGGTCTCTGCAGCATGCCATGAGGCCAAAGCTCCCCAAAGAGCAGACCCTGGAGGAAATCCAATAACAGAGCATACCACAGCATCATACTTGCTGTGCTGCCTTAGCCCCTGGCCTATGGTGATTCATCTTTGCCTGCAACCTCTGACATTTTCCACCACCATTCATGCAGACACGTTACCAGGATTCAGTCACAGACTAATACATCCAGCATGGATCAATCACCACAGGCCAAACCCACCTAAGACATTATCCTGGATCCCAGGAAAGACAACCCAGTCTAAAAAGATGACAAAAAACTCAGAATAGCACCAGGAACAGCCTCAGATGCAAAAACTGAAATGCGGAAGAGTTTGTTTTCCTCTTAAATATTCTACAAGTCACTTTGAGCTATAGCCTGCACCTTTATTTTCGTCCAAAAGGACGAAAGGTCAATGTGAATATTCTTGATCAGCCGTAGCAAATGTTAAGCTGGGTTTGAAGTCATCAATTGTTTGAGTCTGCCCTCAGTTCCACATTTTCTGTGGCTGCCTCCCTGCCCCAGCATCCCCCACAGCAGGGGCTGATCAGAACCTGCCCCAGGTCCCTCAAACTCCCTCTCAGCAGGGCTGGATCAGAACCTGCCCCAGAGCCAGGTCACCCAAAATCCCCCACAGCAGGGGGCTGATCAGAACCTGCCCCAGAGCCAGGTCACAAAATCCCTCTCAACAGGGCTCACCAGAACCTGCCTCAGATCCAGGTCCCTCAGAAACTCCCCCATAGCAGGGGCTGATCAGAACCTGCCCCAGGTCCCCCAAAGTCCCTCTCTCGCCGTCTGCAGTCCCCGCAGCTCCCCCGGCCCGAGCAGGCCCCAGGCTGCATCAGCATCCCCGCCTTCAATGCCTGGAATTAGACTCCGCAGATTAGGCAACGTGCTGAGGCTTATCTCTGGGTCTAATCACTAATAAAGTTGCAACCTGGTGCATTTGCACCGTATTAGGTCTCGCCCAACCACACGGACTCTGGAGGTCATCTGCCTCCCCCAGTCGCCACCAGGTTTGATGCAGCGGGTCCCGGTGGGTCCCTCGGAGCGGCCACCACCACCACCACCAGCAGCAATCCAATCCAATCCAATCCAATCCAATCCAATCCAATTAGGGGCACAATGGTCCCAGCCCGGAGAGGCTCCCGGGCCCCCAAACCCTCCCGCCCCGGCGCCCTCCGCACAATGCCGGCTTTTGTCTCGGCCTCGCCATTGTTCGGGATTCTCTCGCATCCCTGGACACGGGATAAAGAGCCGTGCTCGGAGAGATGTTTATGAATGAGGCCTCAGAGCACAGGGGTGCAGCAACACAGGGCTTGACCATGGACAAAAGGGGTCATGGTTTCTAAAAGGCGCATTGACGACAAATCATTGAAGATGTAATATGCAATAGCCAGGAATG
Source organism: Camarhynchus parvulus (assembly GCF_901933205.1). Classification (NCBI taxonomy): domain Eukaryota; kingdom Metazoa; phylum Chordata; class Aves; order Passeriformes; family Thraupidae; genus Camarhynchus; species Camarhynchus parvulus. The sequence goes on from NC_044575.1 coordinate 49,422,617, forward strand.
AAAAGTTGCAGGCAAACATGAAAATAAGAAGTGAAGTTCCAGTCCTTTCAAAGCCAAGGAAAGTTTTGCCACAGAACTCAGTGTAGTCAAGGTGTCTCACAAAATATCCGCACTAAATAAAATACCCAGCAGACCCCATTGCTTTCAGGCACAGTTTTGAAAAGATTTTACATCGCGTTGATTTCCAAAGCAGAAAAAAAATTATTTTGATTTCATGTTTTCTGATTAAAAATGTAGCAGATAATGGCAGTAAACAGTAAAATATGGGCCAAAGAAACTAGGTGAAAAATATCAGCTAATAAAAATCTAAATCATCCTTCTAGTGTCAGGGAAAATATTGTGATCTTGAGCTGGTGTAATGAATATGCTACACTAATTTCATCAAGAGGAAATTACCTTTTTAAAACCTGCAGGAGTTACAAGGGTCTTCACAATTAACAACGTATAAGACCAGGTCAGTTCTGCAGCACAAATCTGTGAGAGTTCAGGCAAAGTTGAGCAAAACTTCTCAAACACCTTCAATACAACAGCTCCACAAGTCTTGCTAACAGCCAAAACCCAACTTCCCTCACACATCCAGACCTACCAGAGACAAAGCCACCCTCAAACCCCATCCATCACACGGGAAAGTGCCTCTTTGTGAGGCTCTGGTGAGCAGAGGAAGATAGTAATATTGTGAAACCTTTCTGGACTTTAAAGAGTAGAGGCAGACATGTAATTGCATTCAATGAAACATCATATGGTAATGAGCAGCAATGGAATAGCCAAGTATAAATCTCCCATTCAGTAGAGTGTCACATGTATAAATCTATTTACCAAGCATTACTCTGTAGCTCCTACCATAATAAATCTTCAGGAGAATGGCTTGTGCACCACTAACAGAGCAGGAGTTTGGAAAAACAGGCAGACTATTCTTCATAAGGAGTACTGATAACCAGCCAACCTGTTTGTTAAAAAGATTATATTAATTGTGCTCTACTTATTTGGTGTGCTTGTTTGGGTGCTTGGGAGGCCAAAGTCGATTTTTTTTAAATACAAAAACATCAATACACATAGACTGTAGTACTAAGCTCAAGTACTAAGTCAAGTGGTACAAACCAAAAAAAGACGTACTAAGACAAAATCCAGAGCTAATGTCCACTCACTGAAAGAACCACAAAGGCTCTTTTGATTTTAGAAGATATACCACACTGCAATTCATAGGATCATGGAATTATCAAATCATTTTAGTTGGAAAAGATGCTTGAATACCATTGAGTCCAACCATTAACCCAGTATTGCCAAGTCCACCACTAAACCATATCCCGCAGTGCCACATCCACACAGCTTTTAAATTCCTCCAGGGATGCTGCCTCCACCACTGCCCTGGCAGGCTGTTCCAATGCCTGACAATCCTTTTGCTGAAGAAATTTCTCCTAATATCAAACTCAACCTCTCCTGGTAGAACTTGAGCTAATTTCCTCTTTTCCTATTGCTTGTTATCTGGGAGAAGTGACGAGCCTTCACCTTGTTCCAACCTCCTTTCAGGTAGCTGCAGAGAGCAGGAAGGAGCTGAGCCTCCTCTTCCCCAGGTCCCTCAACTAGTCCTCATCAGACTGAGTGGTGTTCTGGCCTAGTTTCTGCTCAATGTAAATGTTTTATGTAGGTTAATCCCAGATAAATAACTGTTTTCTTGCATTATCTAGATCTTCCACTACACATTATGGGATGTATTAGAAAGATTAAGCACTGCACAGTCAACTAGAGCCTCCCTACAGGATGCTCCTGCCCCCAGCTCTGCAAGGATGCCACATCACACACTGAAATAGCCCGTGTATCTGCATGACTTGCCAAAACCTCTTGCTAATCACCTGAGGTTTCTATTTGTAGCCATGTGCAAACAGTTTCAGGAAAGCTTTTGTTCTGTGCTGACGAGCTAAGGCTAAGCTGCATTCCAGAAGTAGCCAGATAAGGGAAAAGTCACATGCCAATATAGCATTTCATATACCAGAATCAGACAGAAATCACAGTCCAGTCATAAGGAAGAGGCAACTGCTTTAATGGCACTTGATTCAGTGATACACAGGTCTGAAGTGCAGAAACACATTGAGCACAGTTTCACAAAACAAAGATATGAACCTGTTTGTCCATGTCTGGAGCAGGTCCAAAAGAGAGACACAGAAATGATCAGAGGGCTGAAACAGCTCTCCACAAGGAAAAGCTGAGAGAGTTGGGTTTCTTCAGCCTGGAAAAGAAAAGGCTGGCTGGGACACCTCAGTGTGGCCTTCAGTACTTAAAGGGAGGTTGTAAGATAGATGGGGACAAAATCTTTATTAGGGCCTTTTTGGATACAACAGGGATAATGGTAATGGTTATAAACTAAAAGAGGGTAGATTTAGATTAAATCTAAGAAAGGCATTTTTTACAATGAGGGTGGTAAAACACTGGCACAGGTTGCCCAGAAAGGTGGTGGATGCCCATCCCTAAAAAATACTTAAGGTTAGTTTGGATGGAGCTTTGAGAAACCTGATCAGGTTGAAGTTGTCCCTCCTCATTGCAGGGGGGTTGGACTGGATGATCTCTAAAGGTCCCTTCCAACCTAGACTATTTTGTCATTCTATGAGACCAGGAGTGCTGTTAATTCTAACAACCACATCATGAATATCACCATCTCCACATCTAGAACTTTACAGACTCTTTGCTGGGATCTTCACTGGTCTCCAGTCCATGAAGAAGCTGTGAGATCTGGAAGCAGTTTTTCAGGTTAGGGATGTGAAAGCACTGTGTGAAATGTCTGCTTGTATATGCTTATCCCACAGCTGAGGAGGGACTTACCCTTCTAGAACTGTCTTTACAGCATGTGTCACCAAACACTAAATTCACACCCAAAATATTTACAAAATTTATCTACAATCCACACGGTGCTCATGTTGCAGAATATCCCACAACATAAATCTGTAGAAATAATGCAGACATTCTGGGATGAACATCTGAGAAAGCTGCTAAGGAAAGATCTGTGTGTGCCCACTGCAGTGTCTGATCCCACCTACTTTGCAAGGCGTTTTTCACAGGCATCACTCTCGCTGCCCTTTGACATCGGCAATTATCTGCTCCCAATCCTCCTGACCTCACATTCCTTACCCACCTGCAACTCCCACGTAAAGATAACAGAAGTTTGCATTCACATTAACTAAGTCTCTTTGTTCTGGGCAAGGAAACAATATTCATAATGCCCAATCTGATTTCATTCCAGCAGAGGATTAATTTCAATCTCTGCTGCTGTAGAACAAGACTGCAAGCACGAAATTATCATCAAATAATTACAATGCTTTACGCTTTACAAAGGACACTCAGAGGTTTGCAAAAAAACCCAACCTTTTTTCTGGAATGAATCTGCTGTAAATTTCTGAGCATGCCTCAGACACACTTAGGAAGCCTAGTGAGTCCTGCAGATAAGGCCCAGGACTGAGGGTCAGCAGATGAAAGCTCTGCTGCATGCTCTTTGCATACTTAGGCTAGTCAACATCCAAACTGTAAAAAAGAGGAATAATGCTTCTTCTCAGGCTTATAAATATGCTATGAGGCCAAACTCATTAGCGTTTACAAAGCACTCCTAGACTCCTTGTCTGGAAGGAGTTATACAACCATAAAGTATTATTCATGCTGTTCTAAGGCAGAAAAGTAGGTATTACTGCAAATCCAGCAGTAGCTCTTCATGCACCATTAAGGTTTACTACACTGTCTTAATCTAATCATCAGCACTTCGGAACCCAGATCTGTCATTCGAAACATCCAGATCAGAATTCATCACCGAATAACCAACTGGGTCAACGACATACAGCACAGGACACACACACCCTTTTCAACCCACATCACACATCTACAGCTGAACCATTTGTATTTTCAAAACCTCAACATTATTGGTTTTCCTGCCATATTGCATTATGTCTACTCAGGATTTTAACAAGTTCAAAACTCAGATTCTAGATCTGTTGGCACATTTTTAAAAAGCTGATACGAGAAGGAGTGCAAAGTTCAGGTCCACACATCTTCCAGCATTTATCAAGGAAACCGGTTCCTTCAGGCAACTTTTTCTGCCCATTATTATTCTGAGATCTCCTTTGCTTGTAATTCTGAAAATGTATTCATAACTAGTGGTACACTTGCTTTTGACTTGCTGATCAAAATACAATCTTTATAGCTCCAGGCACCATCATCAATGCTGAGCTGGAGGGAGTTCAATCCAGTTCAACAAAATCAGCTGTTAAAAATAACAGCTAGTTCCCAAACCACATCTTTGCAGCGATTTACTCCATCCCCTCATTTGGCTGCTACCACATCCCATTGTGGTGGTCTCCAACCCCATCCTGAGCTACGCAGGCAGCTCTTGCTGCCCACTCCTCACCCCCTGAGGACATCTTCTCCCCCAGCACAGCACAAGGGCTGCATTAGAGCTTTGTCTGAGCTTGATGAAAGTTCTGCCCCCAACTGCCCTCTTGCTCTCTACCCTCCCATAGCAGCTCCAGGAAGTCAGCACCTCCGTGGCTCCCTATGCCAGGACACACACTCCATGCAGCCCAGCCCTTCCCTCCAGCTCTACAGATGTTTTCAACAGAAGAAACCCGTCCCTTTGTGCATGACACAGTTTTGGTTCAAATACAGACACAAAATCTCTCCTGTAAAAAAAAAGATCAAATTCAAATATGGATTGAACATAACCAACCTTGAACATAACAGTCAGAGAGTTTTACTCTTTATATAGCATTCTTTTTACAGGGGCAGTTCCAAGGCTGTCCCAAAAATATTATCTTTCCTTCACTTTACACTGCCAACTAGAAGAAAAATTTAAAAAGGACAGCCCCATAATTTTTATCCAAATAAGGCAAAATGAAGCACAGGAGAGCAGATCTTCCATTGAAAATCTTCTCTGTCCAACCTGGCCAAGATGAAAACAAGAAGAAAATAAAAATAGAGGTCTTTCCAACAACTGCATCAGCTGCTGTTTACATGATCCATTCCTCATCTTGCAGGTCTCTGAGCAAACTTGTCTCCAGAGCTGTGGGATCAGAAAACTTGTTTGACCTATGCTGCTATGGACAGAGGGCATTTACAGCTCTGGAGCAATGCTCTCTCAAGAACACAGCCCCATGGCCAAGAAAATCAGCTAGTCACCTCAGCCACTTGCAAGAATAAAGCCTGCATCACTCTCAGAATACTCAATACCCCGAAAATGCTGAGCGCCTGTGCTTTGAACAGAAGATGCCCTTCAATATCCCTGGTGGACCCACAAAGACAAACATGCTGTGGATCACCTGGCACTGTGAGAGCTCTGGACCTGCTGCTACAGAGCCAGAGCAGGACTGTGACCTGCACATGCCACCTCTACCAACACGCCTGCCCTGGGCTCTCACTTGTGTTAGGCAGCAGATGCTACTGAGCTACAAAATGCTCCCTTATTTCTTGGAAAAAAAAACCAAATAACACAACCACCAGACACACAGAAGTGGATAAAAACATAGCTTTACTTTTAAGCACAGATTAAACAACATTGATGTTTAGAGGGCTGTGTTTTTAAAGAACAGATTTCCAGAGGAAGTCAATTATTTTCCTAGGGTTAACAAAAGGATTTGTGTGATCTAGTTTCTCTTCCTTACTAAGCTGCAAGTGAGGGATGTGACTGTATATACTTCACTTAACCCCATGGGATCTACACCCATCATTTTGAAAATTAGAGAGCATTCATTTGGGATAATCCTTTCTCTTCTCCTCTCTGCTGTTTAGCTTTACATAGAGAAAATAATTAGTGTATAAGGCAAACAACAAACAGGAATAAAATTGGTCCTTTCAAACTGAGATGTTGTTTAACTTAACTAATTGAAGAGAGAGAAAGTAAAATTGTGTGGCTAGTGGCAAAGTCATAAAATGTCACTTTTCTGAGGTTCATACCCCAGTAATCATCTTTTATACAAAGAACAGTGACTCATAAATCTGTTTTTTCATTAAAAATTTGCACAAAGAAGTCTGAAATAAAAGATGTCCCCTCCCCTTTTTTTCTTGGTCAACTAGAAGCTGAAGCATGGTCTTTATGAGCTGTGGGAGTGGAAAGTCATTAGAGCTTCAATTCCAAATGAAAATTAAGGCTTTTAACTTCCCATACTACTCATGCTGACAACCTTTCATACATAATTGCCTAGGAAGAGTTACTGTGGTCTTGTCACCCTCCTAAGGCGTCAGTGATACGCTGACAAACAGATCCTCCCTCCCAATTCCACCACGCAAATGGAAATAAAAGCCCATGTGGTTAAGAAACTCTGAGTTCACACCCAAGAATGACTTTGATGACTTTTCAGTCAGGACTCATTAGGAGTTACCAAATTACCAGCATCAGAAATAAAGCAATCAAGGGATCAGGTAAGAATTTAACTGGAAAGAGGAAGAGTGCCTTCAGCAATTACTCTGCACTGCATTGCTCTGCAGTGACATGGGGAGCAATGTGGCAAGCAGGACCCTTCTACTTCACAGCTGTGATTCTTCACCTCAGTCAAAACTGCACTAGGCTGACACATAAACATTTTAAATACACATATATAGCATAATATTCAACTGGGCAACCTAGATGGGATGAGCTGAAATAACAACAAATGCTGTGTCCACTCTCTGAAAGGTATCAAGGTAACCTGTTGCTGTGACAGCAGCAGCATCTTTCTGCACTTGTCTGTGTTTGCGGAGAGGCAAACCCTGATTTTTATCTAATTTTTCTCGTCTTCTCATTTGAATTATTATTTGACAAGTTTCTGGTTTTTTATAGTGACGAGAGACTGACAACACTTCATCATCCTGTGGTTCCAAGAAGTATATGCAATACAGAGGGAAGCAACCCAACATGTAAAGCGCTTTTATCCCAGTAAAACTGAAACAGGATTTGAAGCAACTCCAAAACTGGGAATTAGAAATGTGTGGAGTTACTCTAAAGATGTCTTCTTCCTTGCTAGGTCAATATAACTCAAAACCTGTTTGTTATCACTGGTGTCATAGCAATGGTCAGAGGCCCCATTTGAGGTAAGGGTCTAATTCTGTTGAGCACCACAATAAACTTGGGGAAAACAAAGGAAATAGATTATCCTGGTTGTATAAAAGGAGAGCCACAAATCATATAAGTTAGCTAAAAGACTACACCAGAAAGCCACGTAACAATGAGACAGCACTCCAAATCTGAGTCCCAGCTCAGTGCTCCAACTTGCAGAACCATCCATCCTTTTGTTATTTTAAAGCTTACATCTCAAAGAATAGAGTCTTAACCGATGTCATAAAAAGAGGGCTGCATTTTGTTACAAGAGGTCAGGAGACAAGCATGGGAGGGACTTTCAGCTTAATTGCTCAGAATCCAGGAAGCAAAGACCTGCACCAAAACTGGAAAAGAACTTTCAGAAGATGGTTGAACACAGTCACACAGGTGCAGCTCCACCCACATGGCCTGGAGGACAGAGCTGCAGAAACCATTATTGCTCCTGAGGTGGAAACTGCAGCCACTCCACAAGAGAAGATCTCCACAAACAAGGCATATATTATCATGCTTCAAGACATCAAAGAGGAACAAACACATAGGCTTTAAAAATTGATTCCTATTTTTAAAAGGTGTTAAAAGGATGGAAAAGGAAAACCCTTTAAATGTTGGCAGAACTGAAAGATGGAAAGGCTGCTGCACTGACTGAAATACTCAGCTGGTTTATAGCCTCAAAAATAAGCCTCTAAGAGAAATGAATGAATAACTGAAATAAAGCAAGCAAGTGCAGAGGTATTTGTAACAGCAAAGGACAGTTGTATCAGCAGTTTGACCAGGAGTGAATGATTGACTCACTCCCATGCTGGGTTTCAGCTGCAATCAGGAAAATGAACAAGGGAACATTTTATCAGTTTTTCACAATGTGCCATCCCTGTGCAATGCATGAACTGCTGGTGAAGATCATATAACCTGTAACTATGTATCACATTCAACAGCAAACAAGCTTTTAACTCACTGGAAAGGGATTAAAAACTCCGTAGATCCAAAGCATAGATCAAAGTTATATTCAGCTGCTGGGAAATAGATAAATATGAGACCGCAAATCCCAGTAAGGGAGATAAGAAAAGGAAACCAAGAAGACAAAAGAATACTGTGCATCATAATAGCCCTTTAAGATTGTACATTAAAATAAGACTTTCTTAACACCTTTGTTATGAGCTGGAAAAGATTCAGCATCAACCAAAATTATTTATTTTTAATTACTGATACTCTGTTAGCATCTATGTGGTTACTCTACTCCATAAAATAGACTTTAACGCAGATTGTCCTGGAACCTATTCTATTAGATCCTATTAAACAGAAAAATGGGAAGGGGAAACACTGAAAACATCAACATGAAAATGATAAATTTCTGAATGTATATAACCAGCAGTAGTCCTCTGGCAACACAAAAATCAAGCAGAACATTGCTTAAACAGGATAGATTACTTCCCTTGTTGGAGATTAAAGACACTCTGGATTTCCTTTGAAAAAAATACCAAAAGCAAATGTAAAGAGTCCCAGTCTCAATTTCATTCAAGTCCAGCAGTGTCCCACAGTAACTTCACTGGCCACTGAGATGTACCACAGCACTGAACAGTCCATGGCCTCATAAGAAGTCACAGCCAGGAGCAGAGTGTCACAGAAGCGGCATTTAAAGGACAAGGCATCATCAATAAGTGTCATAGAGTGAGAGAAATGTACCTTAGCAAGTAAAAAACTGCAGATGAAAGATAGATGCCAGTCCTCCAGAGACTGCTTAGCACTTAATCAAAAGTCAGAAACCAGGAATCTTGCATTTGTGATGCACAGCAACCTGTCTTCAGATGATCCAGAGATGATGGAAGATGTGGGGAAGAACAAACAAAATCTAGTCAGTCCCACTAGATCAGAAACTGAAAGCAAGCCTCTTCCTGCTATTTCCATAGAAATATTACACTTTGGGGACTGGAAATGCTCTCTTTTCTTTTCTAAAACAATGGTTTGGTTTTGCTGCTCTGCTTTGAGTAGTCCTTTTGCCTGCTCCTTTCCTCTTCATGGATCGTCTCCAGCACAAGGACGGAGAGGCAGCCAGGGGGTTCTCACTCCCCTGGGAATGCAGGACAGGTCAGGCACAGCCATCAAACCCCCAGGCATAGAGTCACCCCTAGAGATGGTTTGATCTTACTGTCCTGGAGATGGTTTGAAAGAGCAGCTAAGTATCTCCTTCTGCTTCCCAGCCTGGGCCCTACTCCATCTATTTGCTCTGCACACTCCATCTCTCACCTCTCACAGACATTCCAGTGCAGCCGACCTTCCTGCACACGAATGAAACCCCAGCAGCAGAGGAGTTTGGGCTGAAATGGGGGGAAAGGCAGCATGCATGCAGTCCTGAGTGTCACTGCACAGAGCTCAGGGATGGAGCAAAGTCTGAAGGGCTTTTCAGAGCACTTCAGCTTTGATTGAACTAATTCTGCCAGCGAGCCGGCGTTGACACAACCACAGCAGACAGCTAGCGTGTCACCCTGCCACTGCAGCGTGCAGCTGGCCACAGCCCTGCTGCCACAAGCCCGACACTCACCCACGGTGCCCCCTCTGCAGCAGACAGCCCTGCCACCCTGGGCAAACAGGAGACATCCCGTCCTACAGGCCCTAGGAGAGCCCCAGCAGACAATGAGATAACTCACATCAGATTTAGGGTTGCTTCAATCTCACGGCAAGATCCGTGAAGTCTCAAAGCCAGTCAAAACTAACCTGTAATCTACTTCACAAGGACTTTAGGTCACAAAGACCCTTTAGAGAAGAGGCTCTGAGCAAGGTGAACGCTTGGCACCACCATCTTGGAGGCATAAGGCAGAACAAGCAATGAGTTCCCTGAGAGAAGCAAAATAGCAAGGCAAGAAACAATTTAAGGGAAGGAAGACTATATACACCTGTATGTACAGGGGCTAAAGTAACCTGGCATAAATGGTCTTGACCCAGACATGAGTCACTAGAAAAGTGTTCAAAATAACCTGCCCAGCAGCCTTCAATTGCCATGGTGATAAATGTTTCCTAATGCCTAAGAGCAGCTGAGTCCTGAACCCCATGCACCTTGTTCACTAACAAAAGCTTTCACTATACTGGAAAAAAAAAATCACGACCAAATTGTGGCCATTTTAAGCCCTCCTCAGATCAAGGGCCGATTTACACAGCCCGGTTTCAATGGGGAGTACTGTGCTCACATCACTGCTAATTCAGGAGATGGAGCTGGCTTGCTTTTTGCTTCACAATTCAGTAGGCAAGGGGAAGATAGATTCTCTGAGACAGTGTTACTTTTTCTGCCAGGAGTTATCTATTTGCAGAAGTGGGTCAACTTTCTCTTGGTGGACATGTTCGTGTGCGAGTGCCTCGCAGCGCCGCTCTGCCCGCCCCGCGCGCACAGGAACCTCTGCACATAACTATTTATGGCAGCCAAGTGTTTCATGAATTGCAGCAAGTTAACCACAAGGGGATGATGACATTTGGCGACAGGGCAGGATGAATTCTGGCTGGCAGACAAAAAGTCAGGTTAAAAATACAGAATGCAGAAGCAAACCCAGCCAGTTGCAGCTAATTCGCAGGAAAACTGGATGTGCAGCCTCCAAACCTTCCCTGTTCCAGGCGAGCAGTGCTGTGTGTTTTGCAGTGGGATGCATTAAGGCGTGTGTGTGAGTGTGGAAAGAACATCAGCCCTCTGGATTCAAGCATTTTAGCTGAATTTTAAATGGGCTTAGATGCTTCTCATTAGCCTCACTCCACACCTGATGTATACCAGATGTTTTTGCCAGTTTAAGCACCTCACCCCATCTCACCTACCATCAGCTGTTGTCCATTTCTCTGTTCCCACAGCATCTCCAAAGGGCAGCCCCAGCACAGAAGGATGCTGCAAGGGCAGTCGGGAGGGACAACGTCAGCAGACCCTGGAAATGTCTGTGAGAGATGCAAGCAAGGCCACAGCCATGCTGTGGGGCAGATAAAAAGCCCAATGCCTCCCAGGGCAGGCCCCCAGCGTCCCCAAGGTTGCATGGATGCAGGCACCCTTGTCCCCACAACGTATTAACCCTTCAGTTTTCAGATGCAATGCTCTGTCAGTGTTGGTATTCATGGCTCTCCTCTCCACACACACATCAGGTCTAACACCTGCCAGGGCTGCATTTTGGGTTCCTGTGCCTGCCACTTCATTAGATCACCATTTAATTCGATCCTCAGCTTTATTTGATGAAATGTCTCCAGAGGGCCAAATCATTTACATGTAACCAGCACAGGCTACTTCCCTTATTCTGACTGCTTTCAATGAGAGTAAGTGGATAATTCCATCAAAGGCCCATAGAAAATTGTCTTTTAATCAATACAAGGTTTTTTCCTTCAACAGGACAGCTGAGAATAAGATATCTCTATATAATACGCAAGAGGAAAACAAAATTAGAACACATTACCATGGAGAATATATTTCCAGATATGGCCCAATTTTAATTTAAGCATCCTGAGCCTTGTTTTCAGGGACACCAGCTAGCCTGAGGTTTGGGAGCCAAGCAGCCTGGCACACAGGCAGGGCCCCAGCAAAAGGCAGGAGTGGACAATGGCAAAGATGCCTCAAATGAAGCAGTCTGTGGAAGCCCTTTGAATGAGTGGCCAGTGACTAGTGGCCACAAAAACTCAAGCTGTACCCTTCATATCTGAGTCTTCAGCACTGATAACCAAACAGCAGAACACACTGAACTTACAGCAGAGATGGAAACAGGTGTTTCTCCAGAGGTCTTACCCCTATCTAGTGTACCACCCCAGAGCTGATTTCCTGTCTTAATCACAAGGAGTCTATAACAGCTTACAGCACCAAAAATACCAATGTGTTAAAAACAGCAGTATAAAAAAAACAACATTGAAGCCATTTTCATAGGATGAAAAGTGCTCTTGATATAAGAAAGAAAATAATTGGTCAAGTAACCAAATCTGTGCTTAAGCTTGGCAGGAGGCACTGAGCTCTGAGAGGTCTCCAGCACAGAGAACAGGACTCTCTCTGACCTGGCCTGCCCACACAGTGAGGGACTGTAAGGGGGTGACATCTGAATGCTGCTGAGAAAGGCAATTTCTCTCTTTCACCAGAGCTAGGACAGGAGCCCTGCAAAAGTGGACAATGGTCACCACAAGACCTGGAACAGGGCTGATCTCATCTGGCTTTAGATGGCTGCATATGAATGAACTGACCAGGCATCAGCAGAGGGAAAGAGCACAACCAGCACACAATTCTGCTCTCTTTGATGCAGACACAGTTCACATAAATCATCACACCAAAGTGCCTCTCTCTATGTGGCCAATAAAGGATGTCCAAGGGAATGCAGATGTTAAACCCTATACTGGAGATAAATTAAGTGGGATGAATCTCATCTTTCGCTTCTGCCCCTGCATATTCTCGTCTCAAAGGCCTCATTAATATGCCATCATAAATAATAAGTATATTGATTATTAATACACTAATAAAACAAAGTCTTTTGGCCTTAGGGGTGTGCGAAGAAGGGCAGCTGCATTACCAATCAATACCAACCCACAGAGAGCAGCCATTTCTCTCTGCCACCATTTTAACTGCAATATATTGTACCCTCTAGGTAAATATGTGGACATCTACAAGTGGGAATCAATACAACTCGAGATCTTCCCACCCCCTCACCCAGAGAGAGCATTCTTCTTTCACTGGAGAAGACAGCAACAAGAGGCCATAGATTAATATCTCTGCTACTACAGGCTCTCTGCTGTACCCAGAGCTTTTTTCTGGGCCCCCCGACCACTTTTTAATTGTTGATGTTTTCAATAATTTACAAAAACAAAACATCAAAATTAACACTTCACCCAACTGGCATAAAGTCAGAGACACTGGAAACCACCCAGTCCATTTTGGGAACCTAGAGCAAGCAGTTCCAGTGGAAGGTGAAGTTCTAATGACAACTTCACTTGATGGGTGTGCAATAAAGCTAAAGCCTGAATGCTTTGCCTGCATGCACAGGATTTTGTCCCTGGCACATTGCTAGTTGAGTCTGTATGCCTCCAGGCTGGAAGATGGATGAACAGTTGTCCCAGTGAGATCTAGATAAGGCTAAAACCGGTGGAAGCCCTTGCCCTGGCCTCAGGGAACTCTGAGTCATCCTCCCAATGTTCCCACATACAGTCCAGGAGTATATCCTGTGGGAATAAACCTGAGGGGTTTTTCTTCCCCCAGGTCATGTTAACACCAATACCACAAAATGTGCCTGACTTTTTTTAATTCTCTTTTTCAAACCTAATTCCAAGCAGCTGCTTCAACAGAGCTGTCTAAAGCTGGATGGGCAGAAAGATTGTGTGTGCACACAGAGATCCACACCATGCATAAAAAGGAAAGCCAAAGCACCCACAAGCACACAGAGTGACTGTGCCTCAATTTCTGCCCTAGATCTGGGTAGGTTTAGAACTGTGACATATCCTTACAGAGGCACCTGGCCAGTTTCCATCACACAGTTTGGGGTGCCCCTGTCCCACAGCTCAGGTCCCTGTGCACAGAGATATTAACCAAACCTCTCACTTTCCCAACAAGCAGGATTACATGTCTTCTAATATTCCCCATTCTCACACTATGTTATAATTATTATCTTATCTTCCATGAGCGAATAATTAATTATCAGCTTCTGAAAGACAACTTGCAGAAGTAAATAGATTTCAGAAAATTGAAGCAAAGGTGGACCACCAGTTGGGTTGGGGGTGTTTTTTACAGTTACACCATTTATTCTGAATTCACCTTACAAATCTAGAGTTCATCACCTCACACTGGGGTGGGTCATTGGGGCCAATAAATCAAGCCCTGGTTCAACAACTCACTTCCAAGGATCGCTGAACAGAAAATGCGAAACATTTAACCCACCTTTGCTCACTAAGATTCTACTAAAAATCAACCTTCCTGCAAGTGTTTTAACAGCCACAATACTCCTGACTCCTTTAGAAAAGCACTTAACAAGTGAAGCTCAATGGATACCGATAGCAGGGGCAGTAGAGTTCTGCATTTTCAGCTCCTAATTTCAGGACTTTCCAGCTTTTCCATAAGCAAAAATACTCCAGCAAGCAGCTCAGAAGTAGCAACCTTGCTCCCACCAGTTGTCCAAAGCTTCTGCTGAGTTCTTACTACAGATGCTAAATTCTGCACTGTATCCCTTTCTGCCACCTCCTCTCTTTAAGAAAGCACGCAGAGCTGCTCATTTCAGTATCAGCTGAGCTGGCCGGGCACTCCCTGGTTCACCCTCTGCTTAGTTCTCCAGTGCTTTAAAGACATGAGACAACAGCAAGCTTACAACCAAACAAAATGAAAGGCCATGCACTCTCTTTCCTCTGCCTTCCTTCTGTTTTATTCCTGAGGAAAATAAGAGTGACCAAGAGGACAGCACAAAAAGGCTGAGCTCTCGGCTGCACCCAGGAAGGCAGGGACAGGAGCAGGGACAGGAGCAGGGACAGGAGCAGGGACAGGAGCAGGGACAGGAGCAGCAGACACGGCTCGCTGCTCACTGCGGGGCTGCTCCGTGACAGCTCCACCGCCCACCTGACTCACTGGAGTGGTTTTTCATGTTCACCTGCTCCTGCCCTGCTCCTCTACACCGTCACAGGCTTGACAGAATTGTTGCTTGTCCCAGGCAAACACCTCTCCCAGACTTCTTGCTGTCAGTCAAAAAAAGGGGCCTGATAAGCCCTGCATTTGCATATGTATTGAGAGGCATTTCCAAAGGCACAGCCAGGGAAATGGCCTTGCTGAATACCGATGCTATCTGAGAATGACAACTATTCAAGTCATTTTACAGCTTCACTACCTAAGTGGAGAGATCAGGCTTGTCTACATCTTTACAAGGATTATTAGCTTTAAAAGTGCCGATCATCTCCGTTGCACCCTCAGAAATGAAGCCGCGCTGGTTCACAGGAAAGAGCTTCAATTCTTCCCACAGAGAGCACCTTCCACAGGCACCCCACAACAAGAAGTCACCAAAACCTAAAGGTTTTAGTGAAATGCTCGAGCCCATACCCATGCTTCCCACAGGGGAAATGGGAATGGGTGTGCAGAGGCACGCACGGCAGCACTGTGTGCACATGGTCACCCTCCCTCTCCTACCCTTACCCTACGGTAGGACATGAGACTCGGCTCTCAGCCCCCTCCTAAAGATGCTGCTGGGCACACACACAGCACAATGAGGACCGAGCTCTGAAAGCAGAGGTTTCCCTCTGTGCTGACAGCGGCGACTTTGAGTCCCAGGTGAAGCGTCCCACTGTGCCATCACCCCGGACTGAAGGGACAGCTCTAAGGCATTGGTTATGTTTCGTGTACTCAAGAGCCCTGAGTTAACAGATGAATTCAACTGGCTTTGTCCCGTTCAGCTACCAACACCTAAAAGGGACACGGTCTAAGGCTCACAAACCAGAGCTGTGAAACCCTTCTGTTCCATAACAGCAACAGCACACCCAGTACCTGTCATGTGCTCTTCAAGCCTCTGTGGAGAGCAATGCTTTATGAAAATAAAGTCAAGTCACGTCAAGAGCAGAAGCTATCTGCAGATTTAAAAGCAGATACTTCTGATTTACACATCTCTATGAGAGAGAGATTAAAAAATTCCACGCCAAACATTTAAAGATGTTTGCTGCAGCATATGCATGCATGCATCTGGTGACTGGATCACCCTTGAAACCAGCAATCCCTGACTACTGGGCAAGGTGGCCAGAACATCTCCAGCTGTGAGCTGACACACACTGAGGCAACAGGACTGCAAACAGCACGTTCATAAATGAACACTTGTGAAACGAGTTGATCAGTCCTCCATGCCCTCAGGTCTCCTGGGACATAAAGACTTGCCAGAAATCACCAGAAATAAAAAAGAGCACCAAAAGCTCTGGGAGCTGAAAGCATGGTTATCTGGTAAGCACATCCACTGCTGACATCAATCGGAGCCAACCTCTGGGGCTCCATCCCCCTCTGTGTGCTCTGAGGTGGGAAAAGGACACCCCACAAAGAAAATAGCCCTCTCTGGTAGGAAAAGAGGATTAAGAACATTAAAAGTAGTCTTATATGTAAGAAGTTTTTAGATTGCTGCCTGGTTTGATTCCTACTGAATCCTGTTGACCACACATTCTAAAAGTCACGTATTTGGCCTTGCTGGTTTTAAAAGATTTTTTTAAATATCCATTTTAAAGATATTTCAATGTTATGTTAATGCCTGATCACTATTAGACAACAGGAGAAACTTTGCTTGGATATGAGCTGCCAGAGGAGGCTTGGCACGATTTCGTTGTGGAGCTTGTTTCTAACTTCAATGACTAGCCCGAACAAAATCGTGAGTACAGCGTCCCTTCGAGAGCAATCTCTTCTCTACAAACAAAACTCCTCTTTCTGAAGTGGACACGGGAAAACCGAGTTGCCCCTCCCCAAAACTGCTGAGCACTCCACAGCCAGCCTGCCCTGAGAGCCTGTGGAGCTAACAGGTGATGCTCTGTGGGACAAACCTGAACTTTCATCAGATGCCTCCAAAATCTCATCCCATCTTTATCAGTCTTATCAAACTAGCACACAAACAAGCCAAACATAAACCAAAATATTTAAAGGGGAAGAGAAAGAGGTGGAAGAGTGGGAACACAATCAGTGTTTATTTAACCCTGAAAACTCAGGCTGATTTTTGTCAAAATAGAAACCCAAAACAAACAAACAAAACCAAACACCAACCCTGCTGGAGATAAAAGAGGCTCCAACCCTCAGCCCAGGACATCGATAACACAGTGAACGCACTGATAACACACACCCCGCACACAGGTGCGCCTTCCCGGCTCCCGGGGCTGCTCTGCCAAAGAGGCCACAAGGACGGACAGGGTTGGGAATGGCCAGGACCCCCCTCCCCGGAGTCGCTCACCCACGGCCACGGGGGACCGGGCATGCCGGGGGTGGCGGCGCGGGGCCAGCGGGGCAGGGCAGGGAGGGCAGGGCTCGCTCACCATTGAGGCCGTTCGGGATGCTCCGGTGGAGAAGTGAAGCGCGGACAGGTCATCCATAGACCTCCGCATGGCCCCGGCCTTGCTGTCGCCGGCCTTGTGGTGGTGAAGGTGGTGGTGATGGTGGTCGGGGCTGCCCGCGCTGCCCGTGCTGGAGGTGCTGCTCCCGTCCCCCACGTCCCTGGTGGCCGAGCCGCCGTTCAGGTTGGTCAGGCTGGCCTGGCTGTCGATGGAGCTCCGAGAGCCGGCCCCGCTCCGCTCCTCGTCCAGCATCAGCACCATCTCCTTCAGCTCCACGTTCTCCCGCAGGAGGGTCTCCTGCCTCGCCTCCAGGTCCTTCAGCTTCTGCTGGTACATGCCCACCTCCTTCCACATCACGCTGGCCGTGTGCCTCCCGAAGCGCTGCCATTCCCTTGACAGCTTCTTGCCTTTTTGCCGGTCGTCGTCCAAGAAGCAGCAGAGCTCCCGCAGCTCCTGGTTGTCGTCCTGCAACTTCTGGTTCACCTCCTTCAGCCCGCGGATCTCGTGCAGGTGGAGCTGCAGCCGCCGGTTCACGTCTTTCATCAAGTTGCCGTGTTCCACCATTAAGTTCATCTTTTCATTCTCCACTTTCCTCAGTCTTTTCACCAGCTCCTCCTTGCTCCATCTCAGCATCTCCTCTTCCGTAATTTTGCTCAGGTCTTCTTTAGACCCTTCCATGGAATTTTTTGCCATCATCTGTGCCTAGGCTGCGTTTGCTCTCACAGGATAACAAATGGTTCGGGTTATTCGGATGATTTTGTTCGCCTGATTTCCTATAACTAAAAATCACTGCAGCATCTCGGGGAATAAATATTATAGTTCTCCGTTGAGCGTTGGACAAGGAAGAAGAGCAACGCCGGAATGGAAATTCTGCTCCCCCAGAGACCCCATAATAATAACAATAATAATAATAAAAAGAAAACACAAACCAAAGGGGGAGGAGGGGAGGAATGAAATAAAAAAAGGCGCCCCCACTGCCCCGGAGGCTGGGGGCGACACGGAGCCGGGAGCCAAGCGCTGCACTCTCCAAGCGAAGCCTCCGCAGGGATCGGCCAACTTACCCCGGGCAAAACAACTACGCGGCGGCCGCCCCCCGCTCCCGGGCGCTCCGTCCACTTGTGCTCCCGCCCGCCCGCCGCCGCCCGCCGGGGCACCGCGCACCGCTGCCCGCCGCGCTCCGCCGCTGAGCCTCCGCAGCCTCGGCGCGACGTGGGGCCGAGCCCGGCGCGGTGGCGGCCGATGCCGGTGCGGCGCTGCCGAGGAGCGGTGGGGGAGCCGGCGCCTTCCCGGAATGGCTCAGCCCTCGGGAGGGAGGGAGCGAGCGAGGGAGCGAGCGAGGGAGGGCGAGGGAGAGGGAGGGCAGCGAGGGAGGGAGAGGGAGGGAGGAGGGAGGAGGGCGGCAGCGCCGCGGTTTGGTCCCACCTCCTGCCGGGCAGGGCGGCGCGGCCCCTGCCCCAGCGAGCCCAGCGGCGCGCAGGGAGAAGCGGCTGTTGGCGGCGGAGCGCAGCCGAGCCGTGCCGTGCCGTGCCGTGCCGTGCCGCGCCGCGCCGTGCCGTGCCGTGCCGTGCCGAGCCGCCCCTTGGCTGCCGGGCTGGGCGCTGGCCGGGCCCGGTGCGCCGCGCCCGCCCCGGCTCGGGTTACGGAGCCGCGGCCGCCGCAGCCAATGCGGGCCCGCCTGGCGCCTTCGAACGGCAGGTACAAAGGCACGGGGCCGCTCCCTCGCTCCCTCCCTCCCTCCGCCCGCCCTCCGCCCGCCCCGCCGTGCCCTGCCGTGCCCTGCCTGCCGTGGCCGTGCTGCCTCACCGCTGCCCCCCCCCGGGGCTTCCACCCCGCTTTTTGCCTCTTTTTCTTTTTTTTTTTTTTCTTTTCTTTTTTTTTTTTTTTTCCCGATGGGTTTCCTCGGTTTTTCTTAAAGAAAAGGTACCGGAGAGAGCACCATCCCGGGAAAGGGTGGGGTTGGACAGGCAGGAAAACGCGCCTGCCGGGCGGCCCGGGGAAGCGGCGCCGAAATGGCCCCGGTCCCGCTCTGCCCTGGCGCGGGGAGGGACCCGAGCCACGGGCGGCCGCCTTGGGATGCGAGCGGAGCGGCATCTCCCGGAGCATCTCCGCCGCTGCCGCCCCCGCCAAGGGCTTTGTCACCCGCGGCTCTCTGCCCTGCTCCCTCTGGGGTGGCCGCCTTTGTCCGCGGGTCCCTCCTGCCTCGGCAGGTTGAAAGAGCTGGCTCCAGCATCCCTGCCGCCTCTGCTCCTGGGAACGGCAGATTCCTTTATGCCTCAGCGGTGCGGGAGGAAACGGCCCTGAAGTCGCAGACAACGCTTATTCTTCGGTAAAACCGTCACAGGTTCTGGTCCTTACTGTCAGGAGGCTGCGGTTCCAGCCTCAGTTTCTGCACACATCGGACAGAGCCAAGTAAAGGGCATGGAAAGTTCATAAAGTGAATTTCCTAGGCAGCATGTGGGCAGATTTCCTATATCTTTGCATCACATCCCCTGAGTTTAAGTCTAATGCACTTTTCCTTGGGCTGTGATATCTCTCTGTGGGCTGCTGCCTTTTGGCCAGTCTCACACTGTTAAAACGAGAGGTACACCAGGACACAGCATGGGTATCCTTAAAAAGCCCCAGGGAATTGCCAGCTTTGTGTTCCTTAGGAACCTGAGTAAATGGTTTGACTCCAGGGTTAATCCAGTGCAACATCAGGTTTCTGACCACACTGGAAAGCTGGTCAAGACACCCTCTAGCTATAAAGAGACATCAAATCCGATGCCAGAGCGTGGGATGCAGAGCATATGGCCTGTGCATGGAGGGAACATCGGAACACAGAGGGATGGAGGATTGCAACTTCTGCCTTTTGATGTTATCAGTCTCAGTAAAGCTGCAGTTTCTTCCTGTTTTTCTGCACAAGTCTGTGCTGCTGGGTTTCTGAGCCCAGATATACCCTTGGCAAACTGGACAGCTGCCTACTCCCTACTAAAGCAAAACAGCAGACCCTCCCTGCTTCTGGAGGAGCCCATCCCCTCCATGAGCTCTGTTGTCCCTGTCCTCCTAAGGGAGCTTTTCATCCCATTATTATCAAAAGGGTTAGAGGAGCTTAGGGCAGAGCACGGACACTGGTTCACTTCGTGTGGGATTTGCAGGTGGATTCTTGGTAGCACCCAGTACAGCACACTGAAGATGTGAAGAGGACAGTTCTCCTCTAGCACAAACCCACACCAGGGTAGTTCCCTAGAGAGGAGCGAATCACATTGTACAGCCAGTGGTGAGGCCTGTTTGCCCCTTTCAAGGGGGATGGCTCCGAGCAGGTGAAACAGGCACCACCCAGGACCAGAGCTGTGCTCTCACCTGGGCTCCACCTTGGTGACAGTTCTCCAGAAGGTGCAGTTCTGGTTGTGGCTGGCTTTCCTGAGGTTGCCACCTCAGTTAGCCCTTAGGACATGGAAACATCAGGTGTCTGTGCTGAGAGGTCACTGCTCCTGGGGTCTGGGCAGACAGGCCATGGCCAGCATGGCACGGCATCATGCCATGTCCCACCTCTGCTTCTCACCACCCCGAGCCACAGCTCATTGTGTCCAGAAGGCACCCAGGCATTTTTTTGAGCCAAGCCTTTTATTTACAAGGTTTTAATCATATCCTTCCCCACAGGAAGAGGAAAGAGCTTCTCCCAGACCCTCCCATGTGCTGATCTGACTAGCAGGTCCCTGGCCAGTGGCCGGGGGAAGGAGGAGCAGAGCAGGGGGATGTTGCAGACCTATTGTTCATCATTGACCGAAGTCAAAAAGAGGGAGAAGCCTCTGGCAGCTGTGTCATAGACACAGGTGAAGCTGTGCTGTGGCAGTGCCTGGCCTGGGCAGTTTATTGCTTATTAAAGAGATGTTTGCTCCATCCCTTTCCCAAGAAAAGCTGTCTTTCCTGGGTGAAACCTTTCAAAGTTTGAGTGTTATTGATGTTTCTGCAGAAACAGAGCTCAGCAGACAGGGGGGTTCCTCAGAGGAAGTGAGGAGATTATTCATATCCACAGAGGAAGTCCCTGTGATGATTAAGACTTGCTTTCAGAGGGTATGTCTGTGCTTTTGGAAATGTTAACACCACAGATCCACCCTGATGCCACCCACAAGGGTTTGCTGTCATTCTGGTGCCCAGGTGGCTGCTGAGGGATGGTGACTTGCTGTGCTTGGGCATCCAGAGGCCTGTGTGCTCAGGAGATGGCATTGAAGCTGTCAGGTGTCCAGATGGCAAATGGTCTGAGTGGCTGTGACCTGAATAAAGAGGACGCTGTGCATCATCACCTGTACTGCTCCCTCATCTTCCCTTCAAGGTGGGCCTTGCAGTGCAGTAGAGGAAAATCCCCTCATTTTGGAAAGGCAAGGCAGCAGTGCTACAGGAGAGGTATCAGAAAATGTCCGTGGCCCAGGTGATCCATGGGCACAGTGGAACCAAGGGCTGGGTGTAGATAAGTTTTTTGATACTTTGATAGCTTGGAGGGAACAGACTGGGTCAGTGCGCAGTTTTATGGTCAATAACAAACCCAGTGTTGCAAAGCATACTTTAATCAACACAAATAACACATAATGTTGGGGTATTTTTAATGGGTTCATAGTTTTAGTTTTAGTGAAAAAACCCTATTTCCCAGTGTTGTTCAGAAGGCATTGTGATTTCCTTGTGCATTTTAGATGAAGTGTAGAAGGAGCTGATAAACAACACGCTATGGATTCCCTCTTGTTACATCTGGCCATGGGGCCTTCTGCAAGCTGCCAGTGAAAAACACTTTTAATATGCATGTTATCTTAAGCTTTTGATGCTCATGTAAGACAGCATCAAAGCCTATCCCTTGCATTGAATCAGATGGGCATTTCCACCCTGTTCAGTCAGGGATGAAATTTTAAAGCGAATTGTAGCAAAATAAGAATTGTAGGGAAAAATCCCAACAAAACAACTACCAGCAACCTACTGGGTAAAAATGCTCTTGATGTTAACTCCTGAACTCAGCAGGTAATGCAAGAAATGAATTTGGTCCCTGATAGAACACAGCGATACACAGCCTCCCTGAAGTCTTACCAAAGCATTCCCTCTACAGGGATACATCAGTATTACAGAAGACACCGCTCAGAGCTGTGCTGCCGCTTCCCTCCCTTCCCCGGAGAGGGTGGCTCTTCCAAAGCCCACTCTGGGGTGTGGGAGTGGGCAGAGGGGCAGGATTAATCCCAGTGAGACTCTCCTGGACCTTGGTTTTCTGAAGCATCCTAAGAAATACACACTGCTGCCTGTGCATCCGGACTGTGATCCAGTTTATATGCACCGAGGACCCATCTCAAAGAACACATACTCCATTAATCATTTACATGGGATATACCCTCTGTGGCACTGGTGTTTTCCCATAAATCAGCACCAAGGCCTAATCCTTGATTAATGTTTTGAAATCCAGCACACAGATTGCAACAATGGGAGCTCTCTTTGTGAGACAAAGCTGTGTGATAACAAAAACTGAGCAATGCTCCAAACTCTGCTATCAAGATAGGAACCTCCCTTCCAGCCTGATTAAGCAGTATTTTCAGCCAGAGCACTTTTCCAAGTAGCAACGACCTGAAGAACTCTCTTGTGTCATTCTTCCTGCTTTTTCCCAGATCGGCTGAACCATCCTGTGAGAAGCCTTTGTGCCTCCATTTGCCCATCTGGCTGAGCAATGAGGAAAACGCAGTTTCTTGGAAGAT
This sequence comes from Camarhynchus parvulus, assembly GCF_901933205.1. Taxonomy (NCBI): domain Eukaryota; kingdom Metazoa; phylum Chordata; class Aves; order Passeriformes; family Thraupidae; genus Camarhynchus; species Camarhynchus parvulus. The sequence goes on from NC_044575.1 coordinate 49,445,342, forward strand.
TATGCAGCACTTCTAAATGCTGGCTTCTGGCAATAAAACTGGGCCATCCAGTTCATTCTCTCTCCTTATGAAAATAGTATGTTTTACTGGAGGTTTTCATCTTGTGTCCACAAAGCCTTCTTATTTTGTGCCCTGAAACTGCTAGTAAAATTCTCCAATGCACTAACTTGTTTAAAGGACTTCAGGATATTCCAAGAAGGATTATGGTTATGACCAGCAAACTCTTTGCCTTGCCAGAAAAACAGGTCCTCCAGAAGGCATAGACAGTAGCCTTTAAACATTGCACAAAGAGTAGCATCCAAACTGAAGACCAGTGGAGATGAAGAGCTGTGCCTTGAAGGAAAGCATGGAAGGTGTGTGTTCTCCAGATGTGCCTCAAATGCTGTTTTCCAGTCCATTTCAAAGTGTCCTGCAGTCACCCAAGAGGTGCACATTCCCATGTTGGGTCCAGATCTGCTCTGTGCAGGCACCCTTACAGGGCTGGTGGAGCAATACCAAGTCAGATCTCTTGCAGTGGCAGCTGCAGAGTGGGCATACATGGTATGTTTGAGCCAAATAGAGAAAGCCCATAAAAATCCCCTCACCCACAGTGTTTACTACCACTTCATTTTCATGGAAGTTTATAACTCTAAATATGGAGGCATTTTCCCTCATCCCTAATCTGTACATTGGGAAAGGACTGGAAGCTAAATCCTAAGAAGGAGTAGTCAATGCTGCTCCTACCTGGGAGCTGCACGTGATTGACATGTCCAAAACACATACAAAACAACTAGAGCAGAAGTTTCACTGCTAATTTACTGCATGGTGGGCATCCAACTTTGTTGTGCAAAGTCAGAAGGCTACACACAATACATACAATATCAGAGTAATTTTTGAAGTATTAAGAAAAATCTCCCAACTCCATTTACAAGATTTGAATCATCAGGATTGCCAAATGCCTGTGAGCTGAAGCCATGTGCTGGGGAGCTGTCACATCCTCCACTATCATCCACACAAAGAGGAGAGACACTGAGATTTTGGATCCAAGTGTGTGTCAGGAAAATAATTTGACAGAACTTATTCTGAATAGGTAAGAAATCAATCAGTAGCAGGAACAGAAAGACAGGCAGACTGGATCCAAGTGCTGGCCCCTGTTTTGTCTCTGCCAGTGGCAAATACCAGATGCTGATGAGAATACTGTGAAAAACCTGCCCATAGGGTGAGTTTCCTCCTCTCTGCCATGTGGTACCTCTTGGCTTCTTCCCAGCAGCATTAAGGTTTACATCCCTTCCAAAAATATTTACCATTCTATCCAACATGGGAAGAAGGCCAGAAATGCTTGATATATCTTTGCCTTTTTAAAACACCTCTTTTGTAAATACCTACAACAAATGTTGCAACAAAGAGATGGGAGAAATGGAAGGTAAGAATTTACATCAGCCTTGGCAGCACAAAACTGCAGCCCTCAGTTACCCTGACTTCAGGGTGCATCGCTGAGGACAAATTCTGCCCTGAGTTACACCCAGAGCACACAGCATGGGGGGGATCTCTGCATATATGGGGACAGAACTTGGTTCTTGAAGGCTGAGGAACTTGCAGGAGCTTATTTTGCCAGACAAAAGCACTTTCTGGTCTATAGTTGCATCTTTCCTGAGTGTGTAGCATCCACACACTGACAGGGCACAGGAAACTCCAGGAATTTAGATCTCTGTCATTTAAGCCACTGGTAATTTAAACCCTGGCTTTGCCAAGAGTATATTCACATCACATGCATATTTTTTTTCTCTTGTCTCCTCTATCCTTGTTTCTCTTACAGCTCAAACAACCCCTCAGTTTTGGGGAGGCAGAGTGAATGTTCTTCCATGCTTGACAATGAATTTATAACTGTTTCAACGGAATTGTCTTTGACAACATTGGTTAAAAACAGGAGAAAAAAAATCAATGCAAGGATAGAAAAATTATCAGCACTGTTCCCAGGGACTGTTCAGTTTCATGGCAAGTGTTTGTAGCCCAATCGGCCTCTGAGCTTGACAAGTTTGCCCTGAACAGTCTGTAGGGGATGGAGCAGCCCCTGGGCTATTCTGGGCTCCTCCACTCCACATCCACCCTCCTTTTCCCAGCACAGCTCTGTGCTCAGGCTCAGCCCTGCTGCCTACAGCACAGACACCTCACTATTCAGCAGACGAGCCCATTGGTATTAGCAGCATGAGGTCAATGCAACCTGAGTAACTCTGCAATAGAGAAAATAGGCAATGTTACACTATCCCCCATCTTCATTACACTCTGATTTCTCATTCCTGAATGACTAAATGACCTTTTAGATGTATTGATGCACCAGGGAGTTACAAAATCTGGTTTTATGCTATAAGCAAGGCCTGTTGGTACCCTTCACTCAGTGTTAAAGAGTATATTCTGCTTGCAAGACAACAATGCTGCTGAGGACCTAATTTTGCCTTTTATAGTTCAGTGAAGCCACTGGGATTTTATAGCAGATAAGAGAGGAGAGTCCTGCCCTAAAATGCTGACGCCGCTTCTATATATCATAGAGATAGCTGAATAATTCATAGTGTCAAGCAGCACAACTTAAAGGAACAGTGGCTTAAGTGACAACATCCAGTTTTAGTACATGCTGCACAAAAATTAATACTCCACAAAATTCTTTCTTACACAAAATCCATTATCAGTCTTTCCAAGCAAGAACTGCAACAGTGTTACATGAAGTGGGGTGATACACAAAACATGGGGATTTCCTTTTGATTTGACACATTACCCCTTACCTTTGCCTTGTGTGGTATTTGAAATGGAATGAAATAAAATTTGGCCTGGATTGAGAAAAGGTACAACAAAAAGTGCCCTTCTCTTGGGCCCATCCTGGTGCAGAGATGTTGCAGACCCCAGGTTGCTGTCACAGGTCTCCAGGATCACTTTCTGTTCCTTATAGCAGCTGCCTTTCAAAACAATTAAGTCCAAAGCAAAGGCTGGAGATCAGGTGTTTATGCTGCTGGTCCATCAGGGATCTGGGAATTCTGAGGATGTTTTGGATTGAAGCCAGAGTCATGTTTTTCCAAAAGACCCTTACTATCACACTGAATTGAGTGAGGGAAAGCCCTCCAGGAAATCACACTTCCACTTCTGATTTAAAAGTAGCACTCACAGCTTGTCTCTCCTTGCCTGTGTGAAACTAAAAAAATCCTCTGGAGGTTGCAATCTGTTTTCTACTCTGTTTTTCTCAGGCCATAGTTTGGATTGGTGACCCTTGCTTGGGCTGATATTTCAGGCTGGGTGCTGGGCAGGTGTTGTGGTGTTGTGAGGGTCCCTAGGAAGAGGTGAGAGATGAGAATTTGATTCCTTAATTTGACTCCTTGTTCTCAGAAGGCTGATTTATTATTTTATGACATTATATTAAAAGAAATTATATACTAAAACTATACTAAAGAATAGAAGCAAGGGTACATCAGAAGGCTAGACAAGAATGAATAATAAAAACCCGTGATGGACTCAGAGTCTGACACAGCTGGCTGTGATTGGCCATTAATTAAAAACAATTCACATGATGGGTAAACAATTCTCCAAATCACATTCCAAAGCAGCAAAACAGGGAGAAGCTGAAGCTTCCCAGCTTCCCAGGAGAAGAAATCCTGGCAAAGGGATTTTTCATAAAATATCATGGTGACAGGCAGGGGATGACCCTGAGAGCACTGACCCCTTGCCAGCTCCGTGGTGTGGAGCTGGGCACCACGTGATGTGCTCTGCAAATGTGAACCAAGCAGGAAGGCAGTGTCTTTTTGGACCTGCTAACAGGTGACATCGGTCCACACACCTTTTGGCGTGGCTGAAATCCCCTTCCTGGCCTGGGTGACCACAGCAGGTCCTGGAGGCAGGTGACTCTGTTGCCTCTTGTGCCCACATCTGCTGCCTCTGCCAGACAGGGTCACCATCACCAGCAGGGATGCCATCTGAATGCAGAGAGGATACAGGACACCACTGTCCACCCACGGGAGCCCGGGGAACTCCAGGTGATGTGAGGTGATCAGATTGCCAGGGTGAGGTGGGGCACCCTTCCCAGCATGGCCCTGGCTGTGATTGCATCCTCTGCACTGTCACCGGTGGGATGAAGGCTTTCCCCCGGCAGCGCTGCTCTGGCTGGGGCTGTTCCGTGCAGCAAGCAGGTCGCTGTGCCTTTGTATCCCCGCTCATTTTCTGCCCCTTGCGTTGTTTAGCCCCGCTCCACTCCCGCCCCTCTCGGCCGCCCCCTCATTGTCCCTGGCAATCGTTGTTGCCGCAGAAGTGAAACTCTGAAAGTGAGGAATTAATTGCCTCGGGGCTCTGATCATTTTTAGCAGCACGGAGATAATCTGTCAGACACAGGAACCATTCTAGGGCTGAGCAGCCAGAGCAGCAAAGATCCCCATAGTTATAATCTTATTTTTAGTCTCTTCATTTCCAGAGCAAACAAATTCAAGGATTTACATTTTGGGTACAACTCGAGCTTTGTTTTGCAGATACTACTTTTCAGCCATGATGTACATTGATTTTGATAGCATGCAGGATGTACCAGGCTTAATTGATCAGTTCTGCTTGCACACTTGAGTTTATTTGTTGTACTCCCTGCTTTGCCTTCATTAGAACTGAATGTAACGCTCAGGAAAGTTCTCAGAATCGACAACTCCGGAAACCAAAGTTCCAGCTGAACAGAGCCAATCAAAGCGAATTTATCACGCCCATGTGCTCCCTGCAGCTCAACCCCTGTCCTTGAGGTCAGCCTTAGTGCTGAGATCACCAACAGCATCAGCCATGAGCACCAGTCCTGTTGGTGAAGATACTCTGATCTGGTTGCCTGCCTGTTAAAATGTGCAGTGGACTGAACAACCCTCCTGGTGCTTCCAGCTGGGCCCTCTGGAGTGGCTCTCTGATCCTGGGCTGGCCTTCTGGAGGCTCAGGAGTAGAAAGTATGGCAGGGTGGTGGCAAAGGATGCAGTGCAACAAGGGAGCAGCACACGTTGCCACCTGCAGAAGGCTGTGCCTGTAAAGTTTCCAGAGCTTTGTCTTAGCTCTGCTCCTTTCAATAAGTCTATCTCTGGACTAGGAATAGTCCCACACAGTGAATTTCTCTGTGCCAAGAAAAATAGTAGTTAGTGCTATACATGGTACTTCTGTTTTGTTTGCAGCTGAGGCACCTGCAGAGAATAGTGAAGGAGAGAGGCTGTGAGAAAGGAGGTTCTCATGCTGCCTGAGCTGGGAGGCATATTTCCACAGAAACCCTGTGCAAGTAATGAAAAGAGAGAGGGAAAAAGAGAGGTGGAAGCTTCTTTGGCAGACAATGTGTCTAGGTTAGACCTAACTCCTCAGGGAGCAATAGAGGTGTCCCCCAGGAGCCATCTCAGTGCCTAGGGAGCAGGGAGCAGTGATCAGTCTCCTGATCCTCCTGTACATGGGCCAGCCCCTTTGTCCCTCTGGGATCTGCTCAGCCCCTCAAGCCTGTCTGCTGCCATCACCACTCCCAGAACTTGTGAGATCTGTGATGGTAAAAGAGCTCCACCTCCCTTTCCTACCCTGATCACTGAGCACATCGTCATCTTCCATGGTTTGCTATACTGAAAGATTGCTGTTGCTGCTCTTGCACGGGTTATCCAGAGCAAAGAACTCCTAGATGCAAGTCTGGCATCCTTAGAGATCTGCTGATCAGAGAGGAAGCCTTTCTGCAGCCACTGTTACCCTGCATGGCCTGGGGTCTGCAACTGGGGGCCACAGAAATGACTGTTGTACAAACTGTATAATAATAAAGATAATAACAACAATAGTAATAGTAATGTGCAGAGGATTTGAGAGACGTGCCAACACTCTTCCTACTTACACCTCACCACCAACATCAGCAGCCTTTCCCATGCTTTAAACCTGGAGCAAAGGTCTCTCCTCACTGCTGGGGGCTGGGGCAAGGTGGGCTGTGGGAGCCACAGGTCACTGCTGCCATCCCTTCCCCTTCCTGCACACAGCAATGCTTTTGTTCTTCACTTACCTGACCTGACAGACTGGAAAAGGTGCCGTGGGGCTTGGGAGGGGACCCTGCCCTCTGTGGAGCACAGCCCTGCTGGGAGCAGCATTCCTACCAGAGCAGGAGCTGTTCATTTCCGTAGGCAGAGCTCAGCACTGCCAGTTTGAAAGCAGGGGGAAGGGAAAGGGGAAGATGCAGGAGTTGTTTTTTGCCTGTAGTGTCTTCAGGTAACATTTTATTGCCATTTCTATCCCAGAAGCACGTTGTTTTGGAGCTTGTAGATACAGTTCGGGTAGTGCTCACTACTGAATACTATCTGGGTCAGACTCCTGACAAATTGAAGCCAAAATGTGTGTGGCTGCTGATATTTTCATGTATATCCTTAGAGGAAGATTATTTTGCTGCCCCTGTACTTATCAGGTATGTTAGTAAGCCTACTCATTTTATTTTCATTGGGTGAGCTGAATCTTCTCTTAGGGTGAGTGGGAGCAGCTCAGCTAACTTGAATGGATTTTATACCTTTCTATAATTTGGTGCCCCTTCCTTTGTCCCCCAGGTATTTTAAGAGGCCACACATAGTGCTCTTAATAAGAATATAATAAAGACTTCTAGTTTGGAAGTACAGTGGGCACTGAGAGGCAAAGGGATGTGGGAGTGTAGGAGCCAATATGGGATGGGTCCTGCAGTACCCCCCTGCCAGCTGGCAGCCTGAGACAGAACTTTCTGATTCAGGAGGGAGCTTTTAGGCGCTGGACAGATGTACCTTTACAAACTTCTTCCTTTAAATGCAAGATTTTGACACTAATGCGATAGACAGCTGCTGGAAATGAGGGGCTGGCTCCAGGGAGAGGCAGTAATGAGATAGGAGCCCTTTGTCTCTGGGTTACTGGTTCAAACCAGGCCAGATAGGAGTGACTGGAGTCATTACTGCCCGACAGCTGCTAAATAGTTGGTGTCAGTGGGGCTGGTGTCCTTGGTCAACTTTCTCATTAACAGGTGTGCCCATCTCAGCACCTCAAAGAGAAACCAATTATCAGCCTCATCCCTGGCAGGGCCTCATCCCTCCCTGGGTATGAGACAGGAATTACTCACTCACCAGAATGAGGTTGGAAATGTGCTCCCAGCCAGGGTGGGGGGTGCTGATGGGGGAAAATGTCTTCTGTTATACTGCCCCCTCCCTTCACTGCCCCTGGGATAAGAGAAGGGTTAAGCCTTTAGAGATACCAAGCCCTGTTGTTCCAATAATTTCACACACTCCTGCTCTTTACTGTGGGAGTGCTAAAGTGCTTATCTTCTTCTTAAATCTTAGGGAAATTGTCCCTGCCCTTCAGAGACCCGTGCAAGGCAAGAGATGGCAGATCTGTATCTACAGCAGCCAAACAAAGAGAATGCAAACTGAGGAGATATTTTTTGATGACATAATGAAGCTGCTTTAAATCTTAGGCTAATAGTTTCATTAAAAAAAATAAAGAAACCAAATGCAACACCAAAAGTTAAAAAATCTCAGAAGTGCAACTTTTATATATTTGCATTTGACAACTGAAATGCAAAAGGCTTGGAACAGTAAGAAATGCAACTATGACATTAACTATTAACATACTGCAAATACTCTTTTGGCTAAGTAAAAATAGGATTTGCTTTCACTTACAGTATGATCAGTCTTACATGAATCTTAAATTCATAAAACAGAAAAAGTGAAATTAGTTTGCAGTTGATAAATGATATCATATATTTTTAAAATAAAAATCATTATGGTAACTAATTTTATCATTATTTAGTACAAAACTTGTGATGAGAAGGCAATCTGGTGCCTGAGTGAGCTTAATATTTCCTCTTCTCAGACTCCATCCTACAATCCTTAACTCTTGCTGTGAACCTAAAACACAGCAGTTGAAAAAACGGACAGCTAATGAAAGCTGTTGCCTGTCCACATGCTACTTCATTAGCAGAATCACCAAATGAGATCCAGGCCTCAGATCAGTCATTGGCTTTCACCTGTCACATACCAGAGGTCAAACCTTGCTGAAGAACCACAGGAAAGAGCCTCTCTGGCAGCAGGAACAGCTGATGGGTGAGACATAAAAGTCTCCTGCCCCCCAGCTGAGCAAAAGTTCCATCATGTAAGTCCATCATATCCATCAGTCCATAAAAGAGCAGCCTAGATGGACCAAGTAGTCATTGTGGGTCCCTTCAAACTGAAACATTCTATTTTACACAATTTGCACACACCTGTAACAGTGGTAGCTCATGTCCAAAGCAGGAATAATGTTGAACAGCTCAAAAACACTTTTAAAATAAATAAGGGAGACAACTTATTTCTGCTACAGAAAAATCAAAGAGGAATTAAAATAGAGTGACCATTTATACAGCCTTTTTTTTTCTAAATTCTTAGTGAAAGTTAAATGCAGGACTCTTGTTCTCTTGTTCTCTTGTTTTTAAATCACTGCCTATACTTAATCACCACTAAGAAGGGTGGTTTCCCTGTAACTGGGTTGGCCAAAAGAAAGCTGAAGTCTCTGTGGAAATGAGGGGGAAAAGGGAAATAGAATAGGATGGGAAGAGAGTGTCTGTGTTAGCTGAGGCATCAGGGGGAGAGCCACACTGAAGCTTGCTTTGCAAAATAGGCTCTGAAAAAGAAATCTTGAAGGAGAGACCAGCCTCAGGTGCTGGCAGCAGGAGATCCCACCTCCCTCATCCTCACTGCTCTGGCTCTGTCCACAGCCAGGTTTGGCCAAAAAGGCTCTCACCTGCAACTGGGGACTAATGGGAAAGTTTCCAGTCTGGGTTTCTTTCTTTTGCACTCCTTCTGAAGGTGATACTTTCAGGCAGGTTATCATTTTCCTGTAGCTTTGGCAACACAGTAGTTAGCATGATCATAATGTGATTATTACTGTGTGAGAATAGGAAATCAACCATGAGTATGATGAGCAGTTATCAGTGTCCAACTGATTGTGTTATAACAATGCCACAGATAGGGAAAAACTCATTTATTTGACTTTTTTTCAAAGTGGTTTATTCGGTATAATTTAAATTCTCTTTTTTTTAGCCTTAAAAGAAAGATACCATTTTTGTAGATATATTCTTTTGTGTTCAGAAATGCACAGAGTCATCCGTAATACATTTCTCATTTTTTACAACCCCCCCCCCATACTGATAATTGGGTGATCAGATAAGATTCTTATTCACACTGAAACAACTATAAAAACAATTTATTTACAACTGCAATGGTACTAAAATTAAACTGAAGTGTGAGAGCTGCTTCTTGCTGAAGGTCTCTGAATGTCCTTCGAGTTTATAATAAGTTCTCATGGGACACATGAATTCATGCCCTTAATCCATTCTGACTTTAAAAGTCCAGCTTCTTTTATGAAATGTCTCATTATACAAGCTCTTGCTTCAGCAAATGCACTCCCATCACTTTTCTCTGAAGTCTGTTTAATACAACACCTTCTGAATTATTTAATGGGCAAATATATGGATTAAATAAAGCAAACACATCTACTAGAGCTTCTATGTGCCTGACAAACTTTTGACCAAAACTTTCAGACATTCAACAGCTGTCATATAAAATCTCAGAGCCTCAGACCTGGTCAGCATTGTGGTCTCTGTGACACAGCTCAGCCCTTTCAGAAGTTGTGGCTACAGGTCCTTAAGGGTCTCTTCCCACTCTGAAAAAATGACAAATCCCAGAAAAGTAGCAGGTCAGGGATCTGATCATGGAAAACCATCTTGAAGCTCACAATGGAATCAATCAGAGCAGCTTTTCCCCTGCCCCAGTGATAAGGGGAAGGCCAGGTAGATTTGGGTCATGTCCACCCATTTCCCTGCTCTGTTGCTCCCCAGTCTCTGCTGTGTGATTTTCACCTTCAGCCACAGCTTTTTTCTTATGGCTTACATTTTGTTCAGTGCTCTGAAATTCAATTCTAGATTACATTTCCATGTTTTGGAGTGATATATAGTCCATGGTGAATGTTTACCCATGTACGTGTAAGCCAGTCTGGAGTCTGCCTCTGATTAATTTGAATTTAAATCTGCATTTCATTTCTCCTGACCTTTGAAATCTCCCTCATGGCTACTCATCAGGAAACCTTGATATGATAAATTAGAAATTCTTTTAGATCTTGGATCAAGACTGGAATAATAATCACACCACTTCCCAAATGCCAATTTCAGGATTTGTTAGTCTGTTCCCAGAAACTGTGGATCATTTAAGTCAAAAGAGTTGCAGATATTAAACTGGAAACATTTCTACATATGAATTTAAGAGCAGAAAAAAATTGCCTTCTCTTCCTATGGCTCTTTCAGACATGAAACCAGACATTCTGACCACAGTTTTAGATTATTAGTGACCCTTTTCTAAACTGTTCTGACCCCAAGGCTTTCTCACATGCCTTGATTAGTTTTATTCATAACTGAAACTGTGAAACAAAAGCACAAGTCAGATGTATCTGTTAAAGCTAAGAAATTGAACTGCTCTTTTATTATTAGCAGCAATTTAGGTGCAAATAAAGAAGGTGTGGAAGTCTGAAAAAGATGGGCACAGAGCAGCCAGGAGGTTTGGGACCCTGTGGCAGCAGAACACTGAAGACTGAGGGGAGTGGAGAGTACCCAGGAGGCACATGGGTGGCACATGGCTTTTAAAGTATCTCTTTTCCTTAGCAAAGGGATGTGCTGTTTAGAGCCTGTAGCTGATCACCACCAGCCAAAAAGTGAATTTGTAAAATGGGCAGAGGCAGTGGAAAAAAACATTGCACAACTAATTCCATTCACTGGAATTATTTGTAATAATTATCTGTAAGTAGTCCACCAATGAAAGAAGCATCTCAGTGGCCCAGCAAAGGAAGCAAAAAAATTGCTTTCAGTCCCAAGGAACTCACCATCCAAACAACTGTGCTGTGTTTTAGAGCTCTGGCTTATGAGCTGTCTCTAAACTCCATTTGAATGATACGCCCTGACTGCATTATCCAGGATCTTTTCCTTTTTTACTGGGTTATTTTAAAGCTTTTCACATGGAAGCTTGGATGACAAAGTATCCTGGCTAAAATCCTGGTCCAAATGAAGTCAAGGACTGTGCTGCCATTGACTTATCATAGCCTGCAGAAAACAGGTCTGATTTTTCACATTTGTATTTATATTGAAATTTCGATTCTTGTTTGGTGTCAAAATAAAGGAATTATACCTGTGTTAAAAAAGATGTTGGTAGTCCTTCAAGTGAGTATACAGGAGACCGAAAATAATTTCCCCTCTAAATGCCAGTAAACAAATTTTCATAAACATACTTTATAAAGGGACTCAGTCTAGTTTCAGCAAGTCATGGACCCTTCCTTAATGAACCATATGACACAATTAAATCTTATCACGTAGCAGACGAGGTCAGTTCCAAAATTTAACTTGATAATACTAAGTACATGCAACTAACTTAGGAATTCAGCATTCTTGGTCTGATTTGCCAGTTAACTTTGCATCTTTACAAAGATATCTCGAATCCAACATCCCAGAATAATGCAAATAAGAAGAGTGGCTTAATTTGGGAGTTATTAGAAGAGTAACTTCACTTGATCTTTGCAGCAAAGTTCTTGCCCACTGCTTTTGCAGCAGCAGATTGCTCCTTCTGACACTTAATGTAATATTTTACTTGAAGGTTTTAACAGTCAATTATTTGACCTGGGCAATTCCAGCCCCACCAAATACAGTGAAAAGACAGGCTTGAAAGCAAGGTTTGCATCTTAGAGCTCAGTAGGAGTTTTGCAATAAATGTCATGGGTTGGCACTTAAAGGAGAGACAGTGTAAGAATAGACTGTGTTTACACTGCAAAATTATCCTGATATAAAAATCATAATTTCAAGCATCTTTATAAATTTTTAATCCTTATACTCTATTTATATTTAATTTATATTTCTATTCCAGTTTATTTAATCTTTATTCTGTTCTATTCTATTCTATTCTATTCTATTCCATTCCATTCCATTCCATTCCTTTTTATTTCTCTCTGGTCCAATCTTTTTTAATCTTTTCAGTGATGTACTGGATTCCTGTACCTTGCTGATATCCAGGACAGGACAGACTTGTGACGAGGTGGCACTAGACTGGGTGTATTTTATGCCAAAATCCTGGTCCTGGAGATTTCTGGTCAGCAGTTACAAATGTCATAGAAATATCACAGAACTGCTGAGTGCATCAAAACGGTGTGTGTTGTATGGTTTAAATTCAATCCATGGGGCTGTGAAGTCTTTGAAATGGCCCCAGGTGATGTGAAGGCTTAACCCTGACGGAGTGGCAGAGCTCGTGTGACCCAGTTTCAAAGGCTGGGTGCTGCCACAGGGTGGGAGGAGACTGGCACAGCCTCCTTTTGCCCAAGCCCAGAAGAATTCCCTTTGCATGGGAGGAGTTGCTTGCATGTATAGGAGAGCTCAGATGTATAATCCAGAAGGATGTGGAATTAATAGGGGGAAATAGGATGTCAGGGATGGATGGAGCATGCGTTCGTGTGCGTGTGCCCCTGCAGCCGCAGGAGGGAGAGGGCTGGCTGCTCCTGCAATTTTGAAGCATTTCTCTAATAGCAACAGACAGATAGCCCAAGCACACATTACTGCTCCTCTGCTTTGTTGCTCATTGCCCAGACAATCTGGTGATAAGCATGGAAAAATGCCCAGGGAGAGAAAGGCAGGAAAAACCTCGGTGTCCTTTCCTACGTTCACATCTCTTCTGCAATATTAGCCAAAGCAGACAGATGCCCAGACATCATCCTCTATCAGCCCACCCAGAGATCTCAAAGCAAAAAAACCAGGAGTAATTGTGAGGCACGAGGATGTTTTGTTTTGCATGGAGTGTATCTCCATTAGGATGGTAACCATTTTAAAGTCTGGAAGAATTTTGCACTCACTAAGCTGATTTTACAAGCAAAGAGAAGTGCTTGTCAGCAAAGGTTAATGTAGCTGTCACTGCAGGAGAGCCCTGTGGGTAGAAAGTCTCATCTGGCTGTTTTTTAAAGGGCAAGAGTCATCACTGTGAAGGAGGAATTTTTCCATTTCTAGGAACCTTTTACATCATTGTAGTGAACTGCTGCATCAGTTACCATTTCTCTATAGCTTCTCTATTTTTATGATTATCTATATTTTGTCTATTATATAATTTAAAGTCTTATAAGTTGTTCTTGTCCAAAATGAATAAGTCTTTATTTGAGAAGATGAAAAGAGAACTTCTGTGTGTTTTTATGGCTTGCACTGGTACAATACTAGGGTATTGTGAAGTATAAAAGATCTGTCTCCCCTTTTTATTGATGGAAAGAGGGGAAAGAAGAGACTAAGCACTGAAATTAGGCTACATACTCTAACCTCCTGCCTGGGTATCCTGAACACCTTTAATTCATGGTGATCTCATCATAAGGGAATTGAATCCAAGTCTCCAGCATGGCTACCTGCTTACTGCTGGGTGGGCTCAACCCTCCTTGAAGCATCAGAGGTGAGATCTGTACAGTATGGGCTAAATACTCCTAATTCATGTGCTGTACTTGCAACAGAGAGATATTTGGCCCCATCAGGCTGGCCTGACCACAGAGGGTTTCACACTGGAGGCATCCAGACCCTGTGGTCAGCTTCCATTTACACCCTCAGGAGTCACTGGCACAGCCAGGGGACACACACACTCCATGTAACAGCAAAAAGCCAAGAATGATCCTGGGACTCCCAAAGAGCAGATGGCTTTATTTCCCCCTGGTCACCAGGAGATGGAGTCATGCCACATGAAGCATCAGTGCAGGCAATGCTTTGCCTCACAGAGAGGACCTTTAGTTGAGGTATTCAGGAAATTTTCTCTTGAAGCTTACAAATAAAGAAGCTGGCAATGCTGTGATGCCAGCATTGGATGAAGAGGCATGGAGGGGAAAAAGGCTAAGTGTGGGCATTCCCTTGTGAGGACAGTGCTGTGAACAAGCCAGTTTCCCAAGCTGATAGAGGCTGATAAAGATGCCTTTGGATACAACTCACATGGCAGCTATTTGTGTGGTAACAGCCCTTAGGTGTTACTGAACCAGATTTGAAACAAAGACTCTGAGGTGAAAACCTGGGTTTGGATCCACTGGAGACCAAACCACCATCCACATGCAGCATAAAGGATAGAGAAAAGTCCCAGATCCATCCCATTGTCTCTGCCATGTCAGATACAGGAAATATCCCGATGGTGGCAGGCTATGCACTGGACACCACAATTTAAGTGAGAATCTGTTGACAGAAGAGTTTGTATCCTGGCAGAGCTTCATGCACAAAAGCTCAGAGCACCTGCAAGATTTGCATTATCCCAAGAGCTCAGCTGTCTCCTCCAGTGGAGTCCAGAGGAAATCCACCCAGGAGCACCTCAGTGCCTTCCTTGGGCTTTGAGTGACCCTGAAAGGCACCATCTCTGCTCCTCAATCCACAGCATTTGGGAGCAGTAAAGAGTTGAGAGGCTCTGAGAAGCTGCTCTCAGTCAAGGGATAAATGGTGGTTATTTCATGGAGCACTGCCTGGGTTGCATAAAACAGAGTCAGCACTTAGAAATAGCATGGGATCCTCCTTAGCTGAGGAACAGCCAAAGCACCAGGAGCTTTTTTCACTGCTGATGCTTGCTCAGAGGGGATTTCCTTCTGCTCCTGACCCAGATGTTGATACAGCGAACAGGGCTCTGCTCAATCTAGCTTGGGTTACTGCAGGATGCCCCAAGGGCATCCAGGAATAGCAATGCTGTGTGATCTCCAGTGACCTCCCAGTTATCTCTGTGTGACAATCAGGCTGTTAATTTTGACATATATTAGCTGTAGTTAGTTCAAGACCTCCTTATCTGACCTACGCCTCGCTGGACCGCTGGGGCTGTGGGAGGTGATCAGACCATCATTTCCCAGATATGACCTGTTCAGGGCTTGTGACAGGTCACTGACAGGGAAAACCCCTTTGCTCCTGAGCTTTGCTCCTTCCTGCCTGCAACAGCCAAAGCTGACAACTCCTGATACCCATCAGGTCCCCAGTGAAAATGCTGCAGCCAATGCTGAGGCCAGGGAAGAGCCAAGAGCAGAAACTCTTTTAAACCCATGTACTCCTACAGCAACAGATACTATTGCTCATGAATTAAACATCAAATAAATACAGCTCTAATTTGCAGTTATTTCCAGCAGACCTTATAAAACTCTGCAAAAATAAAAATCCTGCACAACACCTAGAGTTTGTGCCTGTTGATGTGGTTGTGCCTTTTTGGCTTTCACAGCTATGTTTCTGCAAAGCTTTTAAAGTGCCACATCTGCTTTTGAGCATTTTGAACTATGTCAGGTTGACTCATAAATCATAACTGATATACAGACTATGAGACATTTTGCTTATGGCAAAATAACTCTAAGTGTCTGAAAATGCCATTCTTTCAAAACTTAGGAATTAATTCCATTATTTAGGTCAATAGGACTTTGGAGATGGAAGTGCAAAAGTCTAGAGGCACATACAGACAGTGGAAATGCCAAAGATGTTGAGGCACACCAGACACTGAGCCTGTGTGGACAGCAGTGGCAGGCAGGCACCTAACCCACTTGGATTTGTAAAAGGCCATCATGAACCTCCTCCAGAATTAGGCTATGAGAGAATTTAGTAGTCTGCAGTACTGTTGCTGCATTACAGCCTTTTCTGTGGGGCAGAACAGCAACAGGAAGGGAAGCAATCAGAACCTGCTCAGAATCTCCCTCAAGTTTCCAGGTGCTGCCCCTAGAGCAGGTTTTAGTTGCAATGTTCCCAGACCACTGCAGCATTTGCTGTTACCAAGAGAGGTATTTGAAGATACCCTACAGTGGCAGATACCTCACAGCAGTTTGGGGACAAAGCCTCCTCAGCTTTGGGGAGGGAAATGACCACGTATTTCTTCTCAGCCTTGCCCAGAGAATGTGAAAGGAAAGGCACCAAGTCACTGATGGAGGAGCATGGTTGTCTTGGCTCTTAAATGCAATAGTACTATAAATAAACTGAAAATTTGCATATTCCCTTAGCAGAGAAAGTTGTTTGAGTATTTAATGAAGACACTAGATTTGACTGGAAACCAGTGGCAGTGTGGTTACCAGATGCCTGCTGGTACTGGGGCAGATATGCAAGGGATGTAACTACCCAAGAGTTGCCAGATTGGTCCAGGATTCTCCAGGGGTCCTATAGTATGCATGGTCTGCACAGCCATGATCCCTGTTCCTCCAGAAAAGAGCCCACTAGAATATCCATATGGACATTTGCAATTTCTTTTTTTTTTTTTTCCAATTTTGTCCTTCCTGACAATTTGTTTGGCCTCTAGGTATGTTTTTTATGAAATACATGTCTGAGGGCTTGGTTGAGCTGTCAGTGTTATACACCTCATCTCTCAGAACGATTTCAGAAATACTAAATTTGTAATATCTCTGGGTTTAGACCAGCATCCATTCTTTGCTGCATAACCTGATTACTTTGAGGAAGAATCTTTCAAGTTTCAGCTGGCTTTTATTGGCTATGACTTATATTTTCAACCATTAGAAAATATCTGAACAACCTGTTTATTAACTTTTTGTCCTTCAACAGGGGTGGTGTAATAGCAGCATTGGCTGCTGCTAGCTTTCTTCCAACAAAGTAACATTTTTGTGGTTCTTAATCAAAAAAGCCTTATTCTCTCCAAACTAGAGATGGAACTGAATGATCCTGGGACAAATGCCTGGATCCAAATGGGATTTTTTCCTTTTGAGTATGAGCTCAAGCTATGATTAATAACCTTTTCTTTCAGTGGAATATACTTGCTTCTGTAAGTGAGCTTTTTCACCTCACAGAGGGAAATGAAAAAGCGGGGTATTTTATTATGCCTTGGATCACTGATGAGGAAAGGCTCATTTGTACAATTCACTGAGCAAGTCTTTTGGTGTATTTCTCGTTACAGACAAATTATATGGTTATATGTTAAGTTACAACACAAAGTATTCAGATGTTACATAAAATCAATACAACACTTTCTGAAAAGAAATATAAATTTTCATGTCTTTATTTCTCTTGTGACCAAAATAAAAAGATCCATGTACTATAAAACAGAGAGAAGCCATTCAAGGGTTGTTACTTATTGTTCTATTGCTGTTACCGCAGGGAAAATAGTAGTAATTTTAAAAAATCATTTCTGCATGATCTGCTTTTGTGTGAACTGATAAGAAAATATGTTCTTTCTGCACATGCAACACATAAGGAATGTTTACTGCCCATATGGTCTCATGAGGACTCTGACATTAGAATTTCTATGGTAGCAAGTTGAGAGCAAAAAAAGCAATTATCTGAATGCTGTGAATGCTGTAAAACTGTGGTGTTTTCATCCTGCCTGTGCATAAAATGAACATAAGAAGGACAGGAAAAGCATTTAGCAATGTGTCACCTGTATGGGAATCCTGGATATTATACACCATGGCTGAGCTCTGCTGATTTACATCCTCTGCAGGGTTGCCTTGCTGCTTTGTACAAAAATCTGCCATGACACATGACACAGAGCCCAGAAATGTGCACCAAAGGCTACTGCTGAAGGTGCTTCATCACAGCACGATTAAAGGATGTGATGGACTCACATTGTTCCATTAGAATGAGAAATTAGGTCTTTGATGCTGCAGCAGTTCGTTTCATTCCACATCTGAGTCATCCCAGCATGCCAGGACACAGTGGGAATTCTGCTTATGGAACCCTCTGCCAGTGTTCCTGATCCAGCACACAGGGCTGCCTGCACTGGGCTGGCTCCCCAGGCTTCCTGCATTAAACACTTCCCCAATATCAAATGTATTTGTGTGCCTGTCACTGCCAGTGTGACTTCAGCTACTTGTGTTCCCTGGATAATCACCTTGAACAGAAGATGCCCATTTGCTTTTGACTGTGCTGTAAAACTATTCTTTCATCTTTCCCAAGGTTTAATAAATTTTTTCAATTGTTTGTGTAGAATAGTAAGAGCTGTGTGAATGAGCAGTCTCCATGCCAGTGGATCACAGACTGCCCAGCATGGGTTCTGTTCTGTTCAGGTCTTACCTCACCTGCATTGTGGGTTTGTGTGTGCAGGCACACACACATTTTCCTTTATTTTATCCTCATAATAACAATCTGTCCTCAGTATCTCCACCAGTCAGGAAAATAAAACACTGAGAAGACAAATGAGGAGCAGAAGGGTTTTGTGATCAGATGAGCATTGAGAAGGCAAAGCCTAATTTCCTTTGAGAAGAGCCATAACCCTGTATTTAATTCCTGAATGTTAAGTCTTTAGGGATGCTGTTCACAGCTGACTTGGGTATGAGCAGTGTGTCCTTTGGCTATTAGAGCATTAAGCTCTCCTTAAGGATGGACCTCTAGACACAAGGTCTAATATTGGTCATTTGATCAAATAAATGCAATTTGTTTACATTTTTAATCGATGTGCCCACATTCACTCATTCATGCCCACAGTCCCATGAACACTACCAAATTCTAATGTATGCAGGAAGAGAAAAAATCTGGATGTTGCACATTCAAGGAGCTCAGTCTGAGGTACATAAGGAAGCTTTTTTGAGCTGCAGAGTACCTACAACTATCAGTTGCTTCAATGGTCACTAAAGATTTCAGGTTTCATACACCAAAACAAACAACATTTTTAAATATCGGTTTTTTGTGCCTTAATGTTGTGTTGTTTGCAAGCAAATACTGCATTTTCACACCTGGCTCTTCAATTTCATCCATCAATAAAAATTCTAATTTTGAGAATTAATTAAAGTCAAAAAATTCAATGTAAAGTCAAAAAATCCAATATCTTAACAAAAAATATCAATTAAAGAGCCACCAAAAATAAACTAAAAAAAAAGGACTTGTTTCCAATAGCTGATATATAGCACAAAATATTTAATTGATTGATTCAGGCCATCAGGCACAAGAATGAGTATTCAAATTAGCCAAATTAAAAATGAGTCATCTTAATACAAAACCTTCTGAGTACAAAATTCTCAACCTACCATATGATCTTGGAGAATACTGCTTAAATCAAACTTCCTCCCCATTCTGTGGCTGCTGCACAGATCCATGTTATGGCCCTCGGGTAGGAACAAGGGCAACCTCAAATTTAGCATGTCAGGCCAAGGGTAACAGTTCCCCTTCTGAGCTTAGTCTCTAGCAATGGCTCAGCTGAGAACTCGT
This sequence comes from Camarhynchus parvulus, assembly GCF_901933205.1. Lineage (NCBI taxonomy): Eukaryota > Metazoa > Chordata > Aves > Passeriformes > Thraupidae > Camarhynchus > Camarhynchus parvulus. The sequence goes on from NC_044575.1 coordinate 49,464,459, forward strand.
AAAAAAAGAGGAAAAGGTGATTGAAAATATAAATAAACAACACCTTGAGAGATTGCTATGGGGTGGATGAGCGTTCACTGCCCTCATTCCAGGAATGGGAGAATCCAGGCAGAAGCACAGTATCTTGGGAATAGTAAGTTAAGTCTCCAGGCAGAGCTGGGAAGAAAGGCAGAGCTCTGTGCTCTATCCACCACACCACAGATCCCTCAAATGCAGCCCAGGAGCTCCTACCTGTGGCCTGGGAAGCCTCAAAACTCAGCTAACAACAAGCTGTAAATTAAGCCATCTTTAATTGAGTGATCTCGTTAATAAGCCAAGGCAGCTCCAGTCTCTGCTTCACCAGGGTCTTGCCTGTGAATTGCTGAGCAGCCCCCAGCCTGAGGGGCAACCAAATAATTGCCCTGCCTGAAAGAGCAAAACAGTGGTAGCTCTGGCATGGGAGGTGTATTGTAAGTGCTCACAGTGATGTTTCACAGTGATGAGCAGACCAGGTCTGTAGTTCTTGTTCTACAACTCACTGCTAAATATGCACAGCATTTAACTTTCCTTTCATTTCTGAAACACTTCATGGATGCCAAACTAATCAAGAATTCCAATAGCAAATCAAGAGGCTATAGGATAAATCTCATTATCCAGAATATGTTTGGCTACTGAAATCCATTCTTTATTAAGCATTGTTTCAGTGTTAATTAACAGTGTCTGATAATCATTATAAACACTGAAACAACAGCCAGTGTTAACCACAGGAATAAAAGATTAGCTGGGTCGAAGAGGGAGATGTCTTTACATCAGGTTTTGGTGCAATATGGGGTTGCATAACTGCATACTCATTTTTTGCATGGCTCTCAAACTTTTCAGGGGCAGTAACTTGATCATGTGCTTTCCAAAGCACTTGCAAACCTTGTCTGTGAAAAAAAAAACGGTTTTAAGTGACCAAAAATAAAAGGGCAGAGAATTCTCAACTGAGATCATTGGGTATTCTGCTTGCCTGCACATTTGGAGAGTTTTGAGTGACCTTAACAGCAGTTACATAAGCATATGGAGAGAAAATAAACTTGTATTAAATGTGTAACACATATGGTCTCCTGACAGGATGTTCCAAGCCATGCAGTGATTTTATAGTCCACGTGCACTGTACAGTCATTCTTTGCTCTCAAAGTAGGAGTCAGAAATAGTCTATCAGCATGAACTCCATTCTTTGTCTTTGAGGGGCAGTCGGTGTGTTAATATTAAAATACACAATGCTAGCTGTGTTTAACAGCAAAAACTGCCATCTACATGAGACTAGATCTTACTAGCTGATAAGACCACATATGACATGGCTATGTGATGTGTATGAGGAGTAACTATTTTCCTGGGGCATGCCATGAGGAACTTTAGGGTAAGGAAAGTGTCCTCAGCAGTTTTATTTTATTTGGGCAAGGGAGCACCATTCTGAGTGTTTACAGAGCAAAGTATGTCACTTGGGCTGCCTAGGGTGTAGAGACTACACCAGACCTCTTCTTTCCAGCCTCAAAGCTAAATCTAATCAGTCTCAGCCCAGGATGAGATTGACAAAGGACGCAGAAGCACTAGTTGTACTAAGCTGGGTTTTCTTGTTATTAAACATGTCCATCAGCCGCATAAACTCTCAGTGCTATTATTCTGTCGTGTTTGGATCACACAAAAGCCTCAGCGACAGAGCCGAGTCCAGCAGACATCCCTTGAGGAGCCGATCTAAGGAATCAGCTCCCAGTACGATCCACTGTGGTGCTGAGTGACACCCTGTGCCGGCTGTCCCGCCAAGCACCTGCCCGGCAGCGCTCTGGGCGGAATCAAAACCAAACCTCCCGTCCAAAGGCACCGCGGAAACCCGCGGCTCCGGCGAGCAGCGGTGCCGCCCGTGCGGGCGCTGCCGGCCCCGGGGCGGTCGCTCCACGGCTCGGAGCCGCGGGCGGAGCGGGGCCGGGCGGAGCGGGGCGGGGGCAGCGCTCCCCTGGCCAGCCGTACCCCGGCCGTGCCCCGGCAGAGCCATGCGGGGCCGGGCCGGGCGGAGCAGGGCGGGGGTAGCGCTCCCCTCTCCGGCCGTGCCCCGGCAGAGCCATGCGGGGCCCCGGGCGGAGCAGGGCCGGGGCAGCGCTCCCCTGGCCGGCCGTGCCCCGGCCGTGCCCCGGCAGAGCCATGCGGGGCCCGCGGGCGGCCCTGGCGTTGCTGCTGGCGGCGGCGCTCGCCCCGCGGCCGGCGCGGCCGCACCCGCAGTGCCTGGACTTCAAGCCGCCGTTCCGGCCGCCGCGGGGCCTCGCCTTCTGCCGCCGCTACGGCGAGTTCGGCTGCTGCGACCCGAGCCGCGACAGCGCCCTGCTCCAGCGCTTCTACCGCCTCAGCGCCAGCCTCGACGAGCGCACCTACGCCGCCTGCGCCGGGCACCTGCAGGAGCTGCTGTGCCAGGTGAGACCCCCGGGAGCCCCTGATGCACTGGGGGATCCCGCCGCGCAGGGCTCAGCACACAGAGCCGGTCAGCCCCTGCACGGAGCTCTGTGTGGGCGTGGATGCTTCTGAGTGTGCTTTGGCCCAGGTGTGTGCATCTACTCGTGCAGGGCTGCATTGAGCCCGGGTGTGGATGCTTTGGCCCAGACAGGGGTGCATTGATCCCATGGATGCATTGATCCAGGCACAGGAACCTTGGACAGTCCAGAGGAGTGTGAGCCATGACATTAATTCCCAAGCCCAGACTGGAGTACCCAGCCACAGGTGCATCAGCCATGGCATTAGTGCCTGGGCACAGGCATGGGTACATCAGCCCACACATCAGTGCATCAGGGGTAGCACAGCCGCCTAGGCCTGTGCTCCCAGGAATGGAAGGATTGACTGTCCATCATCAAGTATCCCAGTGGAGTTTTTGTTCTTTGGCAGTTGTTTAAAAGAGAGGCAGGGATGTTGCTCTTCTTTAGTTTAGGAGCAGCAGTCTCTGAGATAGGTAAGTGGGCAGTTCAGTTTGCACACTCTCCTCACCCTCCCAGGGTTAGGATACCAGATCTGGTGAAGAAACCCACAGGGCAGCTGCCTGCACAAATCTTGCTCCTTGTAATGACCAGCTGATGGGGTCAGGTGCTTTTTTTTGTATTGGGTTACAGAACTTTTAGCATGTGCCGGGTGCTAATAGTCCTGGTGATGGGCGCACAGCAGTGCCTGTGGATGTGGCCTAGGAACCTCTGTGGTGGCCATCCTGCACAAGGGGGAATTTCCACTCAGAGCTGATCTTCTGGGGCCAGATATGATAATGGGATGATCACAGTCTGCACAGAGCAAAGTGTCTCACCCTATCATCAGTGGAGGCCTTGCATGTATGAAAATGCCCCTGAGACAGAGCAGCTCAGCACTGTGCAAGTGTAAACCTTAAATTAATTCAGACAGTGGAGTCTTGTCTGCTGTGCTCAGATGGGATCAAAATGGCTTTTCAGAAATCCTGCTCTTAGCATTTTGCCAGTACCTCTTGGGTTCCTTAAAATGTAAAGAGAAAGACAACACTTTTCCACACCAGGATCTATAGAATTGACTTCTATTTCATCTCACATTGTACTAGAAGCAAAAAACATTTGAATATATTTCTGAAACAAGTGGTGTCTAAGAGTCCATTCACAGATAGGACACCAATTAGTAATGTGTGCTAAGCACTCCTGCTTCTGGAAGTGATAACTAAGTGTCCTGTGTTTGTCAGAAAGCCAACTGTTGAAAATGTCTTCAGAAGCAGAGAAATATTTCCATGTGGGAGCAATGATTCACTGAAATGTTCTGATGAGCTCAGTGCATCACCAGCACAGATGTGGCTACACACCACTGCCTCTGGCTGCACAAGCATGTCATGGAAGTTCAGTCATTGCAAACACTCTAGAAACATTCTCCTTCTATTCATTCATTGTATATACAATTCATATCCTAGACCTGAATTACCTGCGATTTACCCAGCACACTTCTGTCTCTTTCTGCTCACAATTCGGAATTTCTCTCAAATGGGATAAAATTATTTTGACAAGTGTCTCAGTTTGTACTTGTGGATCCCTGCCTTTTCCTGAATTCATAGAATAAGAGAACAATTTGATTTGGAAAGGACCTAGTCCAACCTCCCCTGCAATGAGCAGGGACAGCTTCAACTAGATCAGGTTGCTCAACCTGAATGTTTCCACGGATGGGGCTTCTACCACCTCTCTTGGCAACCTGTTAGGGTATTCCCACCCTCATTGTAAACAACTTCTTTCTTAAATCTGATCTGCGTTGACTCTTCTCCAGTTTAAAGCCATTACCTCTTGTTCTATCACTACACTGCCTTGTAAATCATCCCTCTCCAGTTCTCCTATGGAAGGTGCCATGAGATTACCTTGGAGCCTTCTCTTCTCCACCACACTGCAAGAGCAGATGCCTCACGCTGCTTCTCAGGGAACAGCTTGCTTAAAGGCTTGAGTTTCCAGATGGAGGTGGTCAAGGAATGTCAGGGATAATGTGGAGGTTAAATGCTTTTCTGAAGAGTCCTGTTGCTTTCTCCAGGCTGATAGCAGCAGCAAATAAGACATTGCCTGATGTGGGTGTTCCATCAGATTCAGACTGTTGGAATTCCCCAGATAACGAGCTGCCGCTGAATTCCTGGAACAGACAGGATGCATTTGGTTAGCCTGTCTTAATGTGACTTGTTTTGTTTTCTGATGAGTTATTTTCGTAGTACAAACTTGTTCCAGCCCTACTGAAGTAACTGATCATCTGCCCAGTAGTTTCCTCGGTCCTTAGACCACATCATAGTTTAAAATTAATGAACAGACAGCATCATTTGGAAATGACAATTTAGATCTAATATTGATTCTAGGCTCTGACTACGGGTAGAGCTTCTTGGTATTTTGAGTTATGTGAACATGACAGGATGATGTGAAGGCTAAAGGACCACAACATTTGCTTTCTAAGCAGAGAAATTCAGCAAAAGGCATGAGGCTCCATCTCTTCCAGAATAAAATTTGGAAAATAATTCACATGTCTTGAAAATACCCTAGGACATGCTTAGGTACTTTCAGGCTAGTGATAGATCTCTGAATTTCACTGCCAGTGTAATGCTGCTGTAATTAGCTGTATGCCACCAGGAATGTTGTAAGGAGGGAAGAAGTTGTCCAACACTCCTATTCAGACACAGCTGAGGCCGTGGTGAACAGCCTGCAATGGCAGAGACAGGGAATCCTTGTCTCTGGGCTATTTTTAATTCTGATGCTGAAGCCAGGGCATTGCTTCGTAATGCATAAGATCACTGCTTGCTTTGAAAGAGGCTTTCACAGAATGAGTTGCACCTGAGTACTCGAGTGAGGGGCCTCCACTCTCTGAATGGGAAACCTCCATAGGCAACAACAGATTGAGCTGCCACCCAGCCCTCCCATCTAATTCCCTTTCTATCTCATTTCAATTTGTTTTCTAAGGCAATTTTTTCAGTCATTACAAGTGAATTGACAAATGCTCTGTCTCTTTCTGTCCCTGGCACACCTCGTGTAACCAAGCCAAGTGTGTTACTCAATCTGCCTGTGTAATTTCAGTGTTTTGTTTCACAAGCAATCTTCTTTTTACCACATTAATTGCTGCTCATTTGGAAGCTTAATAACCTTCATTTTGCAATGAATGGCTTGACATTCCAGGAGGAAAGCTTATTGTACACTAATGATCTGTTATATGGCCTCTCAGTTTATTATGGTATGTAACGGAAAATAAAATAAAAATTAAATATTGTGTATGCTCATCGGCTAATTTAAACAGTTCAGAATCTCAGATGTTACATCTTTTCATGTATTGAATAGAGTTGTAATCTGCATTAATAAATGTCTCCCTATAGATCTAGAAACAGCTCCCTATTTTTTTTTAATTAAGCTGGTTTTGCTTAGTAAAAGGAAGCAATGACAGATAGGAATTAAAGATTACAGAATTTATTTAAATAGTGGTTTCTCTTCTGACCTTTATTGCCTCAGGTATTTATTGAAATATAACTTTGAAAATAATTGAGCCTCCACAGAGTCATGTTGCATTATTTGAAGAGCACTTTTGAAGTGCTTGTTGGGAAGATGCATTATAACTGGAAAATATTGTCTTTATTACAAGCAAAAACCCTTGCAAAACAGAACTGAGTCACTTTGGTCAGTTTGTAATTTACAGATAGTTTTACTGAATTGCAGCTTTTTCGTAAGGAAAATGTGTCTATAGGAGTTCTCATCATGGAGACTACAACGAGCTCTGTGAACTTGATCCAGTCCTTAAGGAGATTTCCAAGGCTGCACCTTCCATAAACAAGGGTTGAGCTGCAGCTGCTGCCAGGACCTTGCCTGGATTATGGCCATTTTGTGTTCACTGTCTGAAATCCTGTGAACTCAGCATCCCTCACAGAACTTGGTGACCCATGTCATGATCATGAGATGCCTTTCACCACTCCTGGCTGGGGATGTAAATTATCTGTAGGCAAAGGTCCACCAGCAAAGGCAGCTGGACCCAAGCAAGGATGGTGTCCTCCCCTCCTCCTCCACTTTCACATCCCACTTCCAAGCTCTAAATCACATCCATGTTTGAGGTCCATGCCTGGATTATCAGATGATGAGGTATGAATGTCCCAGGCTTTGGCCCTGATGGCCTTTCCCATTCTATCATCAGTGTGCAGGGCCTGAATCTTCTCAGCTAATTCTTTGGTTTCACTTCTGCTCTGTGATTAATCTTATTTCATAGATAAAGTCAGAGCATCCCAGGAAGAAAAGTCGCTTTCTCCCCAATGCAGTCTGCTAGGGTGGTGCAGCAACATAGGTGTCATTGCAGGGTTTTTGGAAGAGTTCTGTGGTTAGAATAAATGAGTAACAGCTTGAGGAAGTCAGCTTTCACCAGGAACATTGAAGATAATTTCCACGAGTGCTGAGACAAACCCCCTCTCTAAGATCTTTCCCTCTGTTAACGTATCTTCAAAATAAACCGCAACATATCTTGTAATTAAGATGAAATATCTCCAATTAGTATTGCATCTCCAATTAGTATCACTGCTCAGCTGTTTCAAATCTGATCCAATAAATAACTTGAAGCTTTTTTTCCCTCCCTCTAGGAGTGCTCTCCATATGCAGCTCACTTGTATGACGCTGAGGACCCCTCCACCCCCGTGCGGACGATCCCAGGGCTGTGCCAGGACTACTGCAGGCAGCTGTGGCACAGCTGCCGCTCCATCTTCCGCGCTCTCTCCGCAGAGCCGGAGCTCACTGCGCTGGAAAACAACGCGGCAAAGTTCTGCCGCTACCTGTCCCTGGAGGACACCGACTACTGCTTCCCCCACCTGCTGGCCAGCCAGCACCTGAACCAGAACCTGGGGCTGGTGACGGCTGACGCCGAGGGCTGCCTGCAGCTCTGCCTGCTGGAGGTGGCCAACGGGCTGCGCAACCCCGTGGCCATGGTGCACGCCAACGACGGCACCCACCGCTTCTTCATCGCCGAGCAGGTCGGCCTGGTGTGGGCCTACCTCCCCGACGGATCCAGGCTCGAAAAGCCATTCCTGAACATCAGTGAGGCTGTGCTCACCTCGCCGTGGGAAGGAGATGAGAGGGGGTTTCTGTGTATTGTCTTCCATCCTAAATTCAAATTTAATGGTAAAGTGTATGTCTACTACTCAGTTGAAGTTCATTATGAAGAGAGAATCCGAATCAGTGAGTTCAGAATTTCTCCTACTGACATGAATGCCTTGGACCATGGTTCTGAAAGGTATTATACACATGTTTTTTTAAAGATCTTAGAGGGCCACTTGTGCATTTTTAAAGACCATTCATGAATGAGACTTACTTAGCTTCATGTCTTTGCATTCCAGAGTTAGTCCAAGTCCATGCCTAGTGTATTGAGGTGCAGAAGCTGTGTGTCCTTCATGGATGAACTGCAAGTGTGCAGGAGTAAAACATGTACAGTTCTCAGTTCTGGCATATCAGAGGATTTAACTAAACATGGATTAAACATTATTTATAGTTAGTGTTTTGGGGTTATTGTTGGGTGGGGCTTTGAAGTTTGTTTGTTTTGTACTTTTGTGATTACCCTTTGAAATAGACTTCTGCAAAGAATGAGTGAAATTCATTCCAAAGCCAAAGGTTTCCAAAATTAGTATAAACAAACTAAGTGATACCAGACCAAATATGGATTTGGTCCCATGTTTCTCTATCTGAACAACAACTCAACCCTTTGATATTACAAATTTAATATCAAATTAAATAAAACACAAGTCACCGTATTATTATGGAGTGCATTTTAATTGCAAATGTCATTTGTTTGAGTCTGGTCTTGCAGTTGTTCCACACTAATATGCACAGATGATAAGAGTCTTGTTTGTGGAATCAGGCTCATAGATCTATAACCTGTTGCAGAACTATGTTATAGAACCACTGTTTTAAGAGACCCTTGAATATTACTAATTCAAAGACTTTTTCTTCATTATTTGGATTTTATTAGGGGCTTTCTGAACACTCAGCTGTGGATGATTCTAGCTCAAAAATGCACATAGACTAATGATAGAGAGGGGATACTGGTTTATAAAGCAATTTCAGCAATCCAGTGTAAACAGCCCTGTAGATGACAGGTAAGGGGAATTACAACGTGGCACTCAGGAAAGCGGAACAGAAACCTGCAGATGCCAACAGCCCATGAGCTGTCTTGTTTAAGAATCCTCAGGCTCTATGTTTGTAACAATTTCTGTGCTTACTTAGCTTATGGTTAGTACAGCAAAAGCTTAAGAAAACAAAACTGTGGTCCTATTGTGCTTGTGTAGGCTCAGGTCCCACTGACTTCATCCTGAGCTGCTGCCCGAGAGGGAGCTCAGGCTGACATGTGCTGTGCACTGCCTTGGCTCAAATGCATGTGTCTGTTTATCCTCAGATGTTTCTCAATGAATTTTGGTTTTTTCCATCTTCTTTGGGAGGCTGAGGAAGATTCACCTTTGTGTCCATACAGGATCCTCCCTCACTCCTTTGTCAGCTGGAACCTGTGCACTCTTGCAGTTACCTTATCACAGAGGTGCTGACATTTAACAGGAGGTGACAGTAAACTCCATAGCTGGGTTCCTTCCCCCAACTCACAATAACTATCAACATTTCAGAATGGAAAAAAACTGTCTAGATATGAGGTGGTGTAAGTAAAGGTTATAATTTGCTTTTGTAGCTATTAAGATGCGCTGCCAGCATGAAATCTGGACTCTTTTAGAAGCTGGAAATAATAAACTTCAGTTGTTATACTTGGGAACTTCCACTGCATGTATTTGTGGCTTTACCATTCTATAAAATTATAATTTATGTATTTTTTCTCTTTCATGCTATGGAAGGGATTCCAGGAGCATAAAATAAACAAACAAAATAGAGAATTTGGGGTTAAAATTAAGGTAAATTTTGTTGGTACTTCTTTAAATAACCTTTGGTAAATTCAGTTTGTTGTTGAGGCTGCTTTTAACTGCTCTTTAAACTCAAAAGGTCCTGGGTGTGTAATTATCATTTAAGGATTCTTCTCTCTTTAAGAATTTAACTATTCCTTAATGTTTGAGAAGTTTTATGTTCGCCTTGTAAGTGCCTGGCAGGACTGTGCCAAAAGCAGCACAGATGTACAGATGGACTGGAGTCCTTTCTCTTACAATTTCCAGTTGGTTATAAGCTCAGATGCCTTTTCTTTAGTAAATTACAAAGAAAAATAAAAAAGAGGATTAACGAGGAGGAAGAAAGAATCAGAGGAAAAGTTTAAGCAATTAAAAGTATATTTTGTCATGTGATTTCCCAGACTTTCCATATTACACAATTTGGTGTTTCTGTAATCTGGAAAATATGTTAAAACTATTTAAGGTTAGAAAATCAGCTATGCCCAAGAAAAAATCAGTAACATGGATATGGAGGAATTTGTATCAAAACCAATCTGTAGCTGCTTCCATCTGTCAAGAATTACATTATCATGATGTTGCTCTGCCCTTTGCATAGTGCTTGTGCAGTAGGAAATTGCTTTCTCCCTGTTTTCACTTAGGATAATCCTTGAAATAGAAGAACCTGCTTCCAACCATAACGGAGGAGAGCTGCTCTTTGGAGATGATGGGTATCTCTACATCTTCACTGGAGATGGAGGCATGGCTGGGGATCCTTTTGGCACCTTTGGAAATGCCCAGAACAAGTAAGAGTGTATTGCAATAATACCAGTATAGCTAGATGGGATGTGCCTGAGCTTGTCTGTCCCTTGGTGCTGAACCAGATAGTGGCAACTGTGGTGTTTTCACCCCAGAGACACTTTTGGCTAGCTGGGTGCTGCAGCTGGGTGCTTGGAGGCAAATCCAGGCATGCAGGAGCTCTGGTGGCTGTGGAATGGAGCTTCCCCCCCAACAGGGTCTGCTCCTAGGGTTTACTCTGGCAGAGAAGCTTCAAGGTGATGGTGAAGGAAAGGAGTCGGTTCTGATGGAGGGTTTCGATCCAGAACTTTATTCCTGGCCCACAGGCCTCTGAATGCAGCAACAGCTCCAACAGAACTCCCCAAACCGTGTGGTTGCTGGCTCTTTTAACCCCAGGGAGAGGGGGAGGGAAGGGGTAGGGATCCCAGCAACCAGGTACATAGGAGGAGGTCTTAAGGGACAAAGGACACCTGGATGGCCCAATGCCCCCCCAGGGGTAGAGGGCATCCTTTGAATCTGCCAATCACTCGACGCCCTTCTGGAATTCCAGGATTGACAGACAGTGCTAGGAGGGAAAAGGAGAGGTGACTGACACACCTGGGATGGAATTATCAGGGGAGGGACCCGAGGTTCTGAGGTAAACCCTGAAATCACAACACAACAGGGTGGATCCATCCCTATGGCAGCTCCAGGGTGTGGGAAATCAATGCCGTGAAACCCTAGACTTTCCAACCCCACCCTTGCACCCTGCTCTGACTTTTTGCCAAGGTCTAGCCTTATTTCTTTCTCTTTTCCATTTCTTCTCCCAATGCAGATCAGCCCTGCTGGGCAAAGTGCTGCGGATCGATGTGAACAACAACGACCGCGGGCCGCTGTACCGAATTCCCCCCGACAACCCCTTCGTCAGCGACCCCGCAGCGCGGCCCGAGGTCTATGCCTACGGCGTGAGGAACATGTGGCGTTGCTCCTTCGACAGGGGGGACCCTCACACCAAGGAGGGGAAGGGGAGGCTCTTCTGCGGAGATGTGGGGCAGAACAAATACGAAGAAGTCGACATCGTGGAGAAAGGGAAAAATTACGGCTGGAGGGCGAGGGAAGGGTTCAGCTGTTACGATAAGAAACTTTGCACCAATTCTTCCTTGGGTAAATAGATGTGCTCTCCTTTTTGTGGTATTCACATTCTCTGAACAGAAAGAGGCATAATTCACTCTCCCAGGGTTTTTCCTGGGGAAGGCAGTGAGAAGCACAGAAGGAGAAGAGAAAACAATTCTTATCTCTGCTTGCTGCTCCTGTTGTTTGGCACGTATAGAATGTGTTATGGAGATTGTTTACCGAGAGGGATTTGTTAATTGCACACCAGTGATGGTTGTTTTTGATTGGCCAATTGAGTCAAAGCTGTGTCATGACTGTCTGGAGACAGTCACAGGTTTTTCTTTAGTATCTCTTTAGTGTAGTTATGATATAGTATTAGTGTAATACAATATAGCTTAATAAAGCATTTGTTCAGCCTTCTGAAATCATAGAGTCAGAGCACCTTATTCCCTACATTGGGGTCACCCTGAATCAATACGTTTTTTAATTCCTGCCTTCAAAGCCTGGCTGCTTGGTGTCAAACCCACCTTTTTGAGATGTAAACCTCTACTGTCCCTCTAGAAGGGAACTGGCTTGGCATAGATACTGAAAGTACAAATGTTACTGTTTCTGAGTTAGGAGGAAAGTGAGACATGCTAGCTGTTGTTTTTCTAGGTGATTGGTGTTGTTAGTGAAATTATTTCGTGATTCTGTGGTTAGAGGAACAATTTCATCTTTGCCACATAAAATAAGCTTTTGTGCAGAAGCAAGAAAAATTTGGGGGAATTGTATTTTTCTCCATAACTCAACCTTATTTTAAAAAAACAGAGAAAAACATTGACTGATCAACCCTTATGCACGCTGCCTGCTCTGCAGGTAACTGAATGTATTTTCATTTCTTTTAGCTATGCCACAAAGGAAAACATCATTTTATTTTAATTTCTTTAAACTGTTCAAAACTGGATTGAGGATGAAATTCTAGTGAGCATGTGAAGTCAGAACATACTGAATTACAAGGGCTGACGTGGACCATGTCTTGTGCTGGAACCTCTTCTCAGAGGTTCAGGGGCTGGCACTGATTTGCATTAGCTGAGATTCTGATTCTTTTCTCTTCCATGTGCTGTGTGTTGTTGTCTAATTTTCTTCCTAATATTAACTCAGTTTAAATTCCTTCCTTTTATTAGCTTTGCTATAAGTACAAGTGATTAACTAATTTTTTATAAAGATGTCAAGAGCAGGGAGCAGATTTTTTGCACTCCCTTTGCTGAAGCAGTTGTCAGAGAGCTCATTTATTGCTCTCCTGTGTGACAGTATCCACATGAGCATTCATGGCAGACACTTTACTGAGGTCTCCAGGGATTCAGAGCAATTTTTGATGACTTTAGAGACCCTTTGTTAGAACAGTGAAATGTCACAGCCCCTTTAGAATGATAAGTACAGCTGAAGTGTGGAAAACACCTGCTTTAGAGGAAATTCCCCTGGTGCAAATTCCTTGCTGGCAGAGCTGCTGGGTTTGCTACTTGCAGCATCTGCTACATGGGCAGGGAGAAAGGCTGTGAGGATGAGGAGGGAAAGGGTACCATGAGGTACCTGTGAGCCAGGAGTTTCAAAATAATGGGGAGGAAGCATCTAATGGAGACCCTCAAAATCAGGACATCTCACTCCATTTTACATTTGTCTTATGTTTTACCTTATATTTCCCAATGAATGTGCCAGTACTACATCATTCATGCCTCTGCCATCCCATAAATATTTGATGGTCCTTTCAAGTTGCTTCTCCATCTCAGAGGAACAGAAGCTATTTGTGCTGACATCTGACATATCTTTTCATCAGTGCCTGCAGTCTGGAGTCAACCATATCTTTTTTTCCTTTTACCACCTAGACAAAGCTGCATTGGGCAAACATTTCCTGCATGGGTGCAGTGGCTCTAGGAGTGACCTGTGAATTTGCAGCTAAACCAGACAAGCTCTGTAGAAATGTGCCTGAAGTGGCACTAACAGAGATGGATTGCAGTGGGAGGAGAAGGGCTCAGGAGAATGCTGAGGTGTCTTGGTGAGGGACAGGGCAATCAAATGTGATTCTGAAAAGGTGAAAGTCAAACTAAATACAACTCCACTGGAAATTCATTTAAATAGAAGATGCACCAGGGAACCTGATTGTACTCTGCCAGTCTCAGAACAATCTAGATAAAGAGCTATTCTGCAGCATGTGCAAAACAAGTGACAGATCTTTTCTGCCTTACAGATGATGTGCTTCCAATTTATGCATATCCACACAAAATGGGGAAATCTGTTACAGGAGGCTACGTCTACCGAGGCTGTGAGTCTCCAAACCTGAATGGCCTGTACATATTTGGTGATTTTATGAGTGGGTAAGTATACACTTAGGGCACTCACAGAGTTGTACCCCCAGCCCAAAATCCCCCCCAAAAAACGGCCTGATAGCCCTTCAACCCTCCCCTCTTGTTTTTTCATGGGCTTGTGTTGCCCTTGAAGACAAGGGCTTGCAGGGTGTGTCGTACATTTGGGTTAATATTAAACAATCTTTCTCTCAGAGAAATTGCAGTTCCTATTGCAGCTAGTGTGGGCAGGAAGCATTAAATATCCATTCAGGTGTCTATGCTAACATTCATAAATCATCTGGGTCAGGCTGTGGATGTGTTCTTTTGCCTTGCAGACGCCTGATGTCTTTGAAGGAGGATTACGCTACTGGAGAGTGGCAGTACAGTGAAATCTGCATGGGGACAGGACAAACGTGCATGTTCCCTGGGCTTATCAATAACTACTACCAATACATCATCTCCTTTGCTGAAGATGAAGCAGGTAATCTTTTAACTGAATGGCATTTTTCTGGTTTCTCTTCAGAACAAAACACCAGGGAGGGGATCAGAGAAGGCAGCAGGTTGTGGAGAGGCACAGCACGAGTCTTTAAAATGCCAGATTCCCAGCATCTCCCAAATACCAAACCAAAGTTACAGTGCTAATTTTGAGGTCTGAATGCCATGCAGTGCCTGCAGTGGGAGATGGAGAGTCAGTTGCCTTGGGACTGAGTCTGGTGTGCTGGATGTGCTGCTGCCCTTCCCTCTGGAGAACAGGGAGCAGAGAGGGGCAAATAGAATAAAACAAACTTAGAAAAGAAACCTCATTCTTCACAGTGCCATGCCGAGGGTAATGCAGGCCGTGGGAGCCACAGAAGCTGATACCCAAGGGAGACAAAGTCTATCCTCCTGTCTAGTCAAGAAGGCTGTGGGCATTCTTAATGGATACAGGGAAGCAGATGTCAAGAACAGCAATTATATATCTGCTCACCCGCGGCTGGGGTATTTGTACCTCTCAAGATGAAGCAGATCAAAAGCCTGTGTTATGTCTTGCATGAGGCATCAGCAAAAGAGTCTTTAAGTCCATATTTTATTAGTGCCAGCTGGGATTTTGCCTTGCATAGGACTGAAGGATACCATCTCAGTAGAGCTTTGCTGTGTTTCCATGACTGCAGACATTTTGATTTCTGGAAGGGAACTGCTGCTGTGATTTGAAGAGGAGGAAATGAAGAGTCCTGGGGTGCAAGCTGGTGGTGTCTCCCACTGTTTGAGCAAGGGTGTTGCAGAATGTGCAGCCCATGCAGCCCCTGGCTGGGGGCAGGCAGAGGATGAGCCCCACAATGTGTGCTTCATGTGTGACCCAGCAGTGCAGGAGTTGTGCTCTGCCCTGCTCCAGGGAGGTCTTGGCTCGTGATCACAAGCACCTGCTTCCAGAATGCCCCAGCTTTTAAACATCTGGTTTTTCCTGCAGATTATGTCAAGTTTGGATGTTGCTCAAATCATATAAATGCAAATTTTATCTTGTGAATGCAAACCCTCCAAGTTAAGTATTAGCTTGAAAGTTTGACTTTTTTTTAGAGTTAAATTCAATTTTCTTTAATGGTTAATATTAATGGAATTTACAGCTATTTCACAGTGCTGTAGGAGAAGGATATGTTAACCTAAAATCAAATAACTTAGTTCAAATCAGCTTTGTGCCAAGTGCAATATCAAGCTGTTGATTGCAGCCCTTGCTCATGCACATGAGGCTGATCTCCCTCATCCTGTGCTTGTCAACAGAGTCTGGACAAAGCATGGGTGAAATGCTGCCACCCTTTTGCCCTACACTGTACTTTGCATAAATATGATAGAGCTGAGTGGAGATTTGGGCTGGAGTCTTTTTTCAGAGGCAGTTAATTGCCTTGTGTTTGCTTTATAGTAATGGAAAGAAATCTGTGTGATAACAGTGTGGTGAGGATGCTTTATCTGCTGTGAACAGTCTTCTCTTCACCTTTTTTGTGTACTAGAAATCTCATGTTTTACAAATTTGCCACACAGTTTATTTTAACAGGGTTTTCTTCACAGAAGCATTGAAATTTTGGAGTTGTTGCTCTGATGGATGTTAATCTACCTGCTGCAGTGGGTGTGTAAATGTTGTGGGGAGATCTCTATTTATGGCTCATTGCAATTATAAAGCCATCAGTCCCATCCCTGGCCAGCAGAACCTGTCAGAGACCCCAGGCAGTGTGTCTGTGGGTCACATGTGTGTAGCCTGTGTGCTTCATGGCCTGAGCATCCAAACTCCTGCCTGGTAACTTCCAGGAAAGAGGGGCAGGATGTAAAACACACATCACCACAAAACTCAGTGCTAGCTGTTTCCCATCCCCATTGGGACCAAGGCTGCCTCTGGCTTGTCATTAATGAAGCTGACCAGAAAAATGAAGCCACCAGCCAGGGGTAGGCAAAGGTTTGTGCCCTGGGATTATCCAGGAGCTCAGCCCAGGGCAGCACAGGAGAGCAGGAAGGAGGACGGAGGCTCAGCCTCAGCTGCCACCAACGGCCTACACATTCCTTTGCCCACACTGATCTCTCTATTCCTTCCCCTCTTCCCCCTGGATTACCCACAGAACACCCAAAATAATCTCCCTTATTCACTAAGCAAGTCCACAGAGCCTCTTTTTCTATTTTCTCTCATTTTTGAAATATTGCAAGTATATTTTTTCTCTCTGATCCTTTTTGTTGCACTTCTCAAGCACTTGAGCTCTCAAAATAGTGCCAGAAGGACTGTATATCCCAGTCTCCCCTGCACAACAGGAGAAGAAGGATAGAAATGCAGTTAAGAAAAAATAAGTCAAATAAAGGGTGATGGACATTGTTTGGTTGAAGGCTGAGCCCTGAAAATGTGACCTGACAGAGCTGTGATGAATCAAATGCCTTTTGTCTGAGATATGTCTCACTCTGTGGGTGTGCTAGAGAAAGCAAAAGCAAAATCTTGTTCCCCTGTAATTCACCCCAAAGGAGTGCTTCACCCAAATGACCAGAAGACAGTGAACTTTCTTAATTTCCTTTCATTTCAACAAAAGTAATTCAGGGTTTACCTGGTTTACTTTTGAGAAGTCAAAGGACACAGATCATAATGAGATGACAAGGAAGGTCTGGGCAGGTGAACCTGCACTGGAAATTTGTCCAAATAGTAATTCATGACAATTTGTAAAAGCTACTACTCACTAAGAGTATTTTATGCCAGTGGACTGCAGATGACTCTCAGACCCATGATGCAGAGTTAATGCCTTTGTGCTATAAAGGACAGAAACTCCATGGACAGTTTTCATGGGTGTGTCTGGTTTTCTTTTACCAGGGGAATTGTACTTCCTATCTACTGGTGTACCAAGTGCCACAGCTCCTGGTGGAGTGGTGTACAAAGTGGTGGACACCTCCAGGTATGAGATGTTCTTGTTGCAAGGCCTGGTGATGGTGCAGTGAGTCCTGGTGTGGATGGTGTGGATGTGATGAATCATGTTGGCTGACTAATTAACTCTCCTCCCATGTTGGGCTCTTCTGGGGAATTCAATCAAGGAACATCTGGAGCAACCCATTGCAGGTCTGTTTTGCTCCTGCAGTCGTGGGGGTCTACATGCCTGGTGCCAAACTTTTATGGGGCTTGTGGGTGTTATGTGGGTTTGGAGATTTCCTGAATGCTAAAGAAGTATTTTATGGGTGGCTTGTCTTTCTTTGGCAAAGTTTCTCTAGATGTCTGCCCAAAAGGAGGCACTTTTTCTCAAGGTGTTTTTTCTGGGTTCCTCTCCATCCCTTTTTTCATCTCCCACAAGAGCCCTGTTCCCCCAGACCACGGCAGCCAAAGCTGGACCAGCACGACCTGCAGTGCTTTCTTGGGCAAACCAGACATGAAAAGCAAAAAGTACATTCTTCTTAGTGTTTCAAAGAGCAATATGGATTGAACAAGAAAAAAGGACCATCATTACACCTCCTGGATTCCATGTGCCTGTATCTGAGACTGGGCAAGGCAGGGAATAGCTCTGTTTTATGGGAAGACTTACAGCTGTTTTTTCCATCTTCCTGTTTTTAAAGTGTTACTATTATTGGCTGAACACCAAGCTACTTTGAGCCAGAAATGGAGAGTGAAATTTTTTACAGCTTTTTTTTTTAATGTATTAAATTTACAGCTTTAGCTATCTGAGGATTTTGAACCAAGCCACTTGTCTAGTTTTATGTTTTATGAAACCAGTCCCCAAAATTAAAAAGCCCCCAGATCTGTCATGTGTTTCCTCCAACTCTCCTCTGTCAGGAGCATTTTCCATTATCTAATGCAACAGAAGAGTTCCTGTAAACTGTGTATGAAGAAGCTGGTGTTACGCAACCTGTGCAGAAATAGAGAAAGCAGGAGTCAAACACCAGCCGTGAGTTTAAGCTTAAAAAAAGCTTCATTCATGTTCAGAGTACCAAAAAAAGCAATTGGAAAGTTCATGAAAGTAGGGAACATCCTTGTATAGACAGTTGAGAGAGAAGCTCTCTGCCTTCCACAGAAATGTAAATGCAAACAATCCTAATTACCCAGGAGTTATACCCTCCAAATGCATTTTTGAACCAGTTTAAAAACCTCTGAAGAAGTCTGAGGATTACCAAGATGTTTGTCATAGGAAAAAGTGGTGATGAGCTGGATGTGACTTCCCAGAAGTGAGATACATCTCTGTGGCAAAAAAATTGTGTCAAAATAAAGCACCATACTAAGACAAAGCCTCTGAGGAGACACTTAGAGTTCTTTTCTGAAACTAATGCATTTTTGGCACGACATTTGTTTGGGCTTTCTGTATGAATAATAGTGTGTTATTTTGCTTCCGTGAAAACAGTCTGAAATCTTGCATACACATGACCTTTGTGTCAGATGTTCAACATATACTGTCTAGTTTTGTAAT
Organism: Camarhynchus parvulus; assembly: GCF_901933205.1. Lineage (NCBI taxonomy): Eukaryota > Metazoa > Chordata > Aves > Passeriformes > Thraupidae > Camarhynchus > Camarhynchus parvulus. The sequence continues at coordinate 49,482,902 of NC_044575.1, forward strand.
TTTTATTTTCATTTTGATTGATTTCTTTCTGTAGTGCTTGAACCTGCCAATGTTTTATTTCCTTAATGGCTTCAATAGTGTCAACTGAAAACACAGACAGAGGACTCCACTGCTTTGTGAATATTTGGACTTTCATCAATGGTGATCTGTGATTCTTTAGTTATGTTTTCTAATGTAAGAGATTAGTTGCATCATTTAAACAGACTTTTTCTTTTTCCCAATAAGAATTATATTCTTAGAAAAACAATGGGAAGCAAAGTGTTGCAATGCCAGAGGAAAGGAATTAATTGTACAGTGTATGTGTCCCTTTCTTTGAAGGACAGCACCACCAGGAAAATGCCGAGTTGAGCCATCGCCAGTGAAAGTCAAAAGCAAGCGCATCCCATTTGTGCCAAAGGAGAGTGAGTGCAACTCTTGCTGTTTATTATTGGTTCAAGTTAGCTGGCAGTAGATACAAACTCCAGACTTACACTATCTGTCCACATATGTGGAAACTACCCAGAACTTCACTCTTCAGGGTATCCTCAAAATTAAATCTTTCCAGATGTTTTGGATCTGAAGAGTTGGTTCAAATAAGTCATACAGTATTTCCTCTTTCCTGGCCATGTGAAATTTCCTTTGTAGTTTCTGACCCTGTTCGTTTTCCCTTTTCCATGCCACATTGTACACGTTTCATTACCACCAGCTTGGTTTCCCTGTAACTGTGCCTGTCCAGAGACCCTGTGCTCAATAGTGCTTTTCAGTGACAAGTGATTTTTTGCAGTAGCTTCAAGTAGTGGAGAGGATATGATGGGTAAAGGGTTAGGAAGTAGCTCACTGAGCAAGATGAGAGCTGAGTCATTGTTAGTTGAAAGTGAGAAAATATGGGATGAGAAAATGCTCCCAAAAGAATCAGTGATCACACACTGAGGTGAACTTTTGGCTTACCCAAGCCCTCCAGGGCCTTTTGGTTGCTTCATGCTGCATGAAGTATTGTACTGCTAAAGCTGGAATAGTCAGTGGAGCTGAATCTGCAGCAAGCCGAGTACTCTTTATATGAGGTACAAAAACCTAAACACAATATTAGGATCTTACGTGAGGTATAAAAACCTAAACACAATATTGGGGTCTTACGTGAGGTACAAAAACCTAAACACAATATTGGGGTCTTATGTGAGGTACAAAAACCACAATATTAGGATCCCAAAAGTAGACTAGGGAGTATCACTGTTCTTTTCCCCTGTGCTTTTAATTTACACATGTAGGTACCTAGGCAGCACCCCAACAAATTCCCTTCCAACTCTGCATAGTCCATGAACTTTCATAGCCCATGAACAAAGCTAATGGTGCTGCAGGAACTCCAAAGTCAGGATACTTTTATTTAATTTTTAATTACATTAATCACGTTACATGGCATTTGAGTCACTAACAGTTCCTACAGCTTTGGCTTCAGGGAATCATGAGGGCACTCAGCACCTTGCAACACTGAGTCTTTAAGGTGGAACAAACTCTAAAGCTAATTATTGACTGCTGACATGCCTGGGCACTCAGTATCTTCAGAGATGTTCTCCTTTTCTAGCTAGGCAGGGAGCTTCCAAATATTAGTGACTTGGTTCATGTTCAACCACTTTTGTCTGTTTCTGCTTATGCATTATTCTCTACACAAGTCCAAAGTTCAGTTTTTTAAACTATACATATAACTAAATCTTTTGGGCTTGTTTACAAGGCAGCTTTTGTCATAAATTAAAACTTAGAAATGGTGGAAGAGATTCTACCTAGTGTGTCAAGAGCTACACTCTCTTTTTGGTGAAAAATAAGCGTGGCCATTTTGATTCAGAAGCATGCAAACAAGGTTGTGTAGCTGTAAATATTTATTGGTTTATTTATTAGTCTGTTATTTAGTCTTTTATTTTGGTTAGTATTTAGAATGTAACAGAATCACCAGGGCATGTGCCTTGTATTAGCTATGAGTGCATTTTTGGAAGTGTATTTAATAAAGAGTTTAATAGAGAGTGTTATATAATGACATTTTGATCCAGTGAGGTGAAAAGCACTCCCAGGTGACCATTAGCTGTCATGCAGTCCTACACAGTATTCAATCAGTCCCCGGGTTTTCAAGTGCTTTGCCAGACCAGGCTCCAGCAAATGAGCTGTGCACAGGTAAGGCCTTCAAATCTGTTTCTTGCCTTGAGAACCACAGCTTTCAAAGGAAGGAAATATTTTCATGTCATGAACACAATTCGTTTTCAAAGAGCATGTGGTCCAAAAGCATGGACCACTGTGAGGGTTTGTCTTTTGGGGACAATAGATACTAAGCACAAATAAGACAGTGATATTTTTCCTCCTCTCTGTACTACAAACAAAATGATGAATGAGGATGCATAAATTTGGGATATAATTCAAAGTCATGATGTCTTTGCAAATGTCTGTGACACTGTCCCAGCTCTGTTGAATGTTATTCCATGAAATTCTGAATTGCTTCCTTCTGGCAAACTAAAACTTATTTTTAAGCTAAAGATAAAACACATGTGAATAAGTAAACCCAGTAACACCTGGAAACTGTGACGGCAAAGAATTCTCATCTCTTCAGAGTTCAAGGCTCTTTTATTTTTTTTCCTTTTTTTTCATAAGGAAGAACAAACCCAACCCCAAATCCTGTTTTATGTGTTGTCCTGGCAACTCTGTTCCTCTTGCACATTCCAGTTGCCAGAGAGAATTGATTTTGAATGTTCCTGATTTCAGCTCCTCTGAATAAAGCATCTGGCCCAGTGGGGAGGCCACACTCTCCTCTGGTAACCATCCAACCCTCAGTAATGAAGAGAAGAGCAGAAATAGAGCCTGTCTGTAATGTGCTTTCGGCAGCTCTTCACCGGGATATGGTGTAGAGCTCCTCTCCTGACTGTGAAGCTCCAGCACCGACCCTTTAAGGGCCAGGCTGACATTTGCCAAGAAACCTCTTGGAGCTTCCTTTTTGGGAGAGGCTCAGTGTTGGCACTGAGCCCTGCAGTCCTCTTTGCTAGCTAACAGCAGCCAACATTTTCACTGAGGAAATACAGGGTCGCTAAGAGTGTCGTTGCTTCCCAACAGGACCAAGTAGACAAATTCCAAGAAATTAGTTATACAAGTCAAAAGGAGTTTGGTGTAGTTGGTTTCAAGCATTGCCCAGAGAATGACAAACTCACGGTTCTCTACCTTTTCCCCCCAACAGAGTTTATTATGAAAACACCACCACCAGCAGCACATCCCCGCCTGCAGCCCACGGCCGAGGCTCCGCGGGGAGGCGTCCCAGACCCGCGGACCCCAGCGCCGCCAAGAACCCGACCCGGGCCGGGCAGAGCCCCCCGGCCGGGGAAGGGGCCGGAGGAGGAGAAGGGGCAGCGCAGGAAGCAGAAGAAGAAGAAGGGCCCCGGCAATGGCGCGGTGCGGCTGATGCGGCAGGGCCGGCGCGGGCGCGGCCGGGGCAGGCTGGAGGTGTTCATCGACGGCGAGTGGGGCACGGTGTGCGACGATGGCTGGAGCCTGCCCGCCGCCGCCGTGGTGTGCCGCCAGCTCGGCTTCCCCCACGCCGTGCGGGCCGCCAAGAAGGCGGAGTTCGGGGAAGGGAGCTCGCTCCGCATCCTCCTGGATGATGTGCAGTGCTCCGGGCAGGAGAGGACGCTGCTGGAGTGCTCGCACGCCGGGGTGGGCACGCACAACTGCAAGCACGAGGAGGATGCTGGTGTGGTGTGCAGCCGGGAGGAGGTGACAGACTGGTGACAACAGCCAGCTGAGGGACTTGGAGTCATCCCTCTCCTGCCCAACCCTCTAAACCAGCTGCAGTATTGAGGAGGGTGTGCCCTGCCATGGGGATGCTGCATCTGTTTAAAGTAATCTTATGTTTTCTTCATGTTTGTCCCCACGCATTTGCCTCAGAGGGAAGAAAAAAAAAATGAAGCACTGAATTGAGTACGTTGTGGGCAGGGGCTGCATTTCTATGGGTTTTTTTTTTTGCAAGCATCAGCCTTTATAGATCAGAAAAAAGATGCATCCTGTTGCCCTTTCCCATTTCCCGTCAGCCTTTATAGATCAGAAAAGAGATGCATCCTGTTACTCTTTCCCATTTCAAAATATAGCACTCTTCAGCTGTGCATCACAATGTTTTGCCAAAAAATAAGTTCCCAAATGACTGTGTTTCACTCTTATGGAAGCATTTGCATTGTTTGCCTTGCTTTGCCACCTGCAGATCTAAGCTGAGGTTTCTGAGGACGTGCCTTTCTAAATCTGTGCCTTTCTTTACAAATTACAAAAGTATATATTTTTTTAACCTTCCACTCACTACTCTAAAGGAAAATTATTTTTCTGTAATGCTTTTTATTGGTATAAATCTATTGGTCATCAAGGATAAGCAAAATCGGGTGATTTAGAAAAAAACCATAGTGTACTGCATGGAAAATATTTCTGCAGTTTACATTAGCCTAAGTGAAAAGAAAATCTAACCCCTTTTACATGAACAGGATTGAAAATCTGTCCCTTTTTAGATGCACAGAATCATTATGCAGTTTAGCTCTGAAGATACTTTTGTACATGTTTTTCCACTTCCCCAACCTTTATAACATGTACATGTTTTTCCATTCAGTTTTTCACAGGTAAGAGGTAATGCACTGGGGCAATAATCCAGTAATATTTACCCCTTTTTAGAGGATATTAAAAAAAAGCAGACAAAAGCAACCCTATTTTGTTTTGTCTGAAATGTGTTTTTCACCTGAGTGGCAATGGGAGACACGTGTCATATTATAACAAATAACCAGGCATTTGGCCTGGTTATTTGTTTTCCCTGGTGTAATCAGGATAGGTTTTGTCTTGCTGCTCACACACAAGAACATGAGAAAGACAAAAAAAAAAAACCAAAAACCCTAAAACCTCTCAAATGTAAAATGACCAGTGTGTCTAGAAAAGTTCACAAGCAAAACCTTGTATCTAAAGACCTTACTGTGGTTATTTAATTTAACCCAATTTCAAGTTGGCAGTATCTTCTTAAGCCTAAAACATATATAGGGTAAATTAATCTGTTTTAAATATTTTTCCTGAACTTTCTGATAAATTCTCATTAAATTGTTTTTGGTATTAAAGAACACCTTCAATACACAAAACCAGATGATCCAAAAAAAAGTATTTCCCCCTACTTCTTATGAAGTATAAAGGAGAAACAGATGCATGAAGTGCCTTTTGAGAAGTACTACTCTCATTTCGTTTGAAAACCTACAAATGGCATCATGCACCAGACTGTTATCAGGCCTTTCCCTTTGCTGTGAAGTTGCAAACATATTTGTTTCAAGTGCAGAAATTCACTTCAAAATGTTCAGGGAACAAGAGAGTTCTTTGTAAATTCTTCTGTTAAAAGAGTTGGAAGCTATTGAGCTGGTGAGACTAGAGGGCTGGAAGAAAATAGAAGGTGGAGATATAATTTTTCTTTTTCCAAACTCCTCTTCCATTTCTTTTGCCTCCTAGGCCAAATTTCAGCTCCCTCTGTCTGAGACATTCTAAAAAGAACCTTGGTCATAGTTATACTTCAAAACTTCTGGGTAGAAAAAAAGACCTGCACAATAAAAGTTAACCTAAAGGAATTGAGGTGATTCCAGGATGTCTGCCACAGACAAATTAGGCAGGAATTTCACCAGCATTTTCTAACTATTAAGTATTCTTTTTCTAATTTAACTGTTAGTTACCCTGCACCTGCTTTAGTGTGTTTGAAGGTCCTGAGAACAAGCAGAGGCCACGTACATCTTGGATATTGCTGGTGGGGATTTCCACCACCCCTGGCGGGCAGGCAGGGTGACACACAGGCTCTGGTGGCAGCCAGGGGCACAGGAGAGCCAGCTCTGGGTGACAGTAGCTGTGCCTGGCAGTGCTGGCACAGAGCCCTGCACGCTGCGTTTGCTGGTGAGGTGTTTGTGATGCTGCTACGTGGGTGCTGCCAGCTCCACAGGGAAATATTTATTAGCAGAGAAAGAGACAAGACTTGTTAAGTACAGGGGTTTTTTCCCTCTTATGCCTTCTCCCAGCTGGCACCGAGTGGGGAAGGTGTTCAAATAGGTCTGAGCCAGCTCAGCACACGTGGCTGTGTGTGCATGTCTGTGCCTGCCAGCTCAGTGCACTGCTATGATCTGGCAAAGTATTTCTGACCGTTGTGGTCCCTTCCAAGCTTAAAATATATCTGTTCTAACTCCTGGTATCTGTCAGTCTAGTTCACTGGTATTTAAATGATGGGCCTGTACTATTTAGAGCACACAAGTACACATGCATTTAAGTACCTGCTTTCTCATCTGTTGTCTAATAGGATTCTTAGTGATATAATTTTTATATAGCAGGATGTCACACCAAGTAAGCATTAGATAAACCAATAAGCCCTGCTGCTACACTTGAACATGACTGACAGTATACTTCCTGGATGCTAATTCAGGATACATCTTAAACTAGCCCACAGTGCAACCAGACTTCCTCATGTACTTCCTCATGTGGCAGTCCCAAAGTTTTGTCTAGTAGCAATATCATTTATTGCCTTGTCTCCTCATTCAACTCTGTGACTGAGACTGAAGCACCTGCATTTTTCCTTCCATATCTTTCGTTAGCACAGCTGCATCACATAGAGGACCCAGCATATCTCTAAGGGAATGGTGTAAACTCAACCTTTCCATGTCTTTTTCTCTACCTTCAAGGCACAGTAGCTCTGCCCAGAGCTCAGGATTTTTCATTTACATCCTTGTGGAGCCCAGCATCCAGCCTGAGCACTCACTGCTACACTGTGTTGCAGTCTGCAGTATTGACATTATCTTCATTTGAACTTACCATGCTCTTTCCAAGAAATCCAATAGATAAATCTTCCCAACATATCGAGGAATAATCTTTAGAGCTTGCTGCTCAAGCAGTGGAGGGATAGTGAAATAGGTAGGGTGTTGTATCAGGGGCTCTCACTCAAATGCTGGCAAAACCCTCCTGGAGCTGAGCCCTGGCTGGAGCATGCCATGAAGATATCCTCCATGTCAGGGGAGTTTTGGCTCTGTCCAGGTCATGCTGCAGGATGTGAACAGAATGAGGCACATGTATCACATTAAATAAGCACAGAGAAATCGATTGACATTGAAATTGTACTGAAGACATGGCTCAAGTCCAGAAAGCTCAGTGGCACTGTGGGTGGCACTGGCACAGGGTGCAAATGTGAGCGTGGGGCTTTCAGCTTCACGTGCTGCCATCGTGCTGCCATCGTGTTTGTCTTGCCTTTATCTCCCCTATCAGCCTCTCACCAGTCAGACCTTTGTGTTGGGCTTTACGATGGCCAAGGGGGAACAGAAGCTCTTGAATGCCTGCTCTGCCCCAGGGCCCAAACCCAGCAAACCACTCCCAGAGCTGTGTCCAGCTCAGCCTGCCTCTTTCACGAGTTAGCATTGATGCAGCTGTGGGGGGGACAGTCCCCAGCACAAATCCATCCCTCTGTAGGAGAGCTCAGCCTCTCGCTCTTTGGGTGTGGTCAACATAGAAATTCAGCAGCACAGAGGAGAAAAACAGTCACAAGTATCAATATCCAAGCATGATTTTGTATTGGAAACATGCCAGTAATCCTCTCTAAAGGTCAGTTTGGCATGTGAGATGTATTGGCCCCCTTAGATACTTTCAGACATAAACATACATTTTTCTATATGAAAAGAGATGTAAGCATCTTTTGATAACTACTAACTGTATTCCAAATTTAAGCTTTAAGAAAACATAGGTTTTTTCTTCTGTAAACCAGCAAAACATGGAACTAATTTGATGTGTGTTCATACCTTGCTGCCTCGTACATGACTTTCCCAAGGCTCTCATGTCTGGGGCACAGGTGCAGATATAGAGCTGCCTCGAGCAATGTTTCAACATTGTCAGAAAAGCAGCTATGATGGAAATGGCAATCATTCCTTTGCAATAATGTGGTAAATAGGGATGCTATTTTTAACAAAAAAAAAAAAAGGTTGTAGTATTCAGTCAGTTGTACAAGTATCACATCAAGTAGTTTGTTCCTCAGGGGCATTAGCTGTTGGCAATCACTAAACCCTCAGACTGTTCCTGTTATTATAACATCTTGCCATTCACTTGTCCACTCCATGCTGGAAATTTTTATTGACTGAGAATGATCAGGACCTCAGTATATAAGGGCTGGGGGACAACTGACTCAGGGTGACAATCACAGCAAAGGTCTGTATTTGGCAATGCTGGGTAAGTAACACCTAACCCACTGCAGATTTTGTTTTGACTCCTATATCCAGCTATATCAATCTGTGGCTAGAGGTGTGGTTTTAGGTCAGCTAATTATCATTATTATCATTAATAACTTGTTATTAGAGTTTTCCTGTCCACATCTGCTGTGGTAAATTCTGAGTGACCAGAGCCCAGCCCTCTGGCTATTTGTATGCTGCTGAAGGCATTTCCCAGCACAAGAGCTGCCTATGCTCTGCCTTCTCCTTGCTGTCCTCACTTACAACTTAAACAATGCTGCACCTTCAGAGAGAGAACAGAATGTTTTCAAACCTAGATAGCCATGCAAAGCCAAGCAAAAGACAGCAGGAGTTCGGACCAACCCTATGTCTCACCAGCTTTTCAAATTTGCCTTGGAACTTGACCTGTTACCAGTTCCCAATTCTCTGCGCTTGTGGTCGGCTCCCAGATCCCTCTCGCTCCTCGCCTTTTCCCGGGAATGTGCAGGTTGGCAGAATGTCCACGCGGTGGCAGTTCAGTCCCCAGCAGCACGGGGACACGCGGGGAAGCTCAGCCCAGCCCAGCCCAGCCCAGCCCAGCCCTGCTCCTTCCTCGCAGCGCGGCGTGTGGCTGCCGGGCAGATCACAAACACAGGAGTGTCTCGGGATCATGTCCTTCACTCGAGGGTATAGAAACACGTTAGAATACAAACAAAGGGTTGTATTAAAGTTTGTTGGGACAATAACAAAAGCTTTTGTTGAAGTTCATCTTTAAAGCATGAAAAATAAGATAATTTCTGCAGCGTATCCAGGCTGAATATTTAGGGGAATTATCAGGATAATTATATTTGCTTGAGAAGCCTAATTGTGAGACTGTACCTGATTTACTTGGGGATTAGTAAGGACATAGCCTCTCCCATAAAAATATATAAAATACAAAATATTTTATCACCTCCCAGTTAGCTGCTCACAAAAAAGGTACAAGTGAGGCTTTTTCATAGGAGTTATTCTGACACTGATTCCAAATGAAACAACAACTTACACATAGTTATGATCTATTCTTGAAAATTGAATGAAAAAACATTGATGACACTCCAAAAATCAATGTTTAATCAGGAAGTTCACTGAATGTCTTTAAAACCATGGTTTCATCAGCTAGCTTTAGTTTTTAAACACCAGCTAGCTTTAGTTTTTAAACTTTGTCTGGGTGATGCTATTCTTGCTATCAGCAATACCTTTCCTAGCGGTGGATATTCATACTGTGTTATCATTATATGCACTACCTGACCAGTGGGAAGGAATGGTAGCTTTTTCTGAAAACAGGCAGGTTTAAAACCACAGCCTTAACAGGGGATGAAAAAACTGGTCTTGAACACTTCCAGGGATGTGGCATCCACAACTCCTCTGGACAACCTGTTCCAGTGCCTCACTATCCTCATAGTAAAGAATTTATTCTTAATATTTAATCTAGATCTACACTCTTTAAGTTCAAAGACATTCCCCCTTGTCATATCACTACATGCCCTTGTTACAAGCTCTTTTGCAGCCCCTGCAATAAGGTCTCTCCGGAACCTTCTTATTCCATGGGCTGAACAGCTCCGTCTGTCTCAGCCTGTCTTCGTAGGGAAAGTGCTCCAGCTCTGTGAGCACTTCGTGTCCTCCTCTGGACCACACCCACACCCAAACACAAACACAAACACACACCCATCAGCATCCCCATCCCCATCCCCATCCCCATCCCCATCCCCATCAGCACACGCCGTGCCGCGGGTGTTTTACAGCACCGCGCCCCAGCGCAGGCCGCCGCCGCCGCCGCCGGGCTCTTTAACTGGGGCCGTCCCCGCCCGCCCCACGGCCTGGCCCGGCCCGCCCGCCCTTTGCTCTCTGGCAGGGGGAGACGCTGTCAGCCGGCGGGGATGGAGGTGCTGTGGGCGGCGGGGGGGCTCCTGCTGGCGCTGGCCCTCCTGGCCTTCGTCCTGTACTGCTGCTACGTGCACTACATCCACGCCAAGTACGACTACATCCCTGGCGCGCCGCGGGAGAGGTAAGGGCCGGCCGGGCAGGCGCGGTGGCTCCGCAGAGCGCTCTCTGCCAGGCCGGTGCCGTGAGGCGGCCTCAGAGCAGGAAAGCAGCTCTCCAGCCGCTGTCCGTGCGAGGGCCGGGCAAGGGCAGCGGCGAGGGGTCACGCAGGCTGGGCGCAACGCTGGTGGGTGCCCATTTCCCGGGAAGCGCCGGCACCGCCGGCATCGCCGGGGATTCCTTAGCCTGCTCAGCAGCAGGGCCTGCCCGGCCGGGGCTGCGTGTCCTGACGTACATGGCCCGAGTGGCCGCAGCGGCACGGAGGGGCGCTTCAGAGCCGCCCGGAGGAGCTGCGCCATCGCTCCTGACCCTGCAGAGGGGCCTGACGGCAGCGACAGCCGCGCAGGAGGGACCGCACCGCCCCCATCCCTCGCTGCGCCGGGGGGCACACTGACACTAACTCCGCCAGGCACCTTCCGTGCCCTCTTCATAAGCCAGGTGTTTAGCTTCTGCCAAAAATAAATACAAATGTCGTAAATGATAAGGGGTGATGAGAAAGCTGCCAGTAAGGCAGTGGCAGCGCTGTCACAAGGAGTCATGGCTCCTGCAGGAGTGTGTGAGCTCCCCACTTAACCTCACCTGTGGGTGCACATGCCCCCCGTAACATGCCACAGGAAGAGACGCCAGCACTCATACACAGCCTGACAGAGACACCAGCACTCTCCTGCCCACCTCCAGGCTACAGCCTACTTGTGTAATCGTAGTCAGATACCAAGAGTAGAGAGAGGATGATCTTGTACTACCTGAACCTGCTCGTCCTTGGGTTCATTTGTGAAGTAACACCGTGGTGTGGTGGCACACCAGAGGAGCCATAAGTGGGACCTTGTTTGGACCTTGTTTCCTGTGCTGCACATAGAGCAGTTTCCAGAGCTAACAAAGCAGTTGTGTTGTGTTTCAGGCTTTCACATCTTTTTGGGATACAATTACAAAGGAAGAGTCAAACAAGTGGAGGATTAAAAGTTTCTGTAGATGTTGAGTAACTTTGTTGAGTTCTTGTTATTTTAAGTGCCTCCCAGTTCCAACAGTAATAAAATAAGAGCCTGTTTTCCCCCATAGCTTATTTATACTAAAAAGGATGATAACATGGCTCTCTGTCTCTCAAATGGAAAACAGATCTTGAGTGCAGCTTGCTTCATTTAGAGAGGAGCTTGGCCAAATCTTCCCTCAGATTTATGCAAAACCAGTGGGAATTCACCACTCACAGCTGAAAGAAGAAATTGATCTCTAAGTTTTTAATGCAGCTATATTTGAAGAGTTAACATTTTTTATTAATTTCTTCAGTTTCAATATTAACCAGTAATTATCATCCTCAGTATTTGAAATTATGCAGTTTGGGACAGGAGATGATTCCTAATTTCCCTTAACAGACATCCATTGACAGAAATGAAGTTACACTTACCAGGGATAAGCATGTATTAAGGAGCATTTAATGCAAATATCTCTTTCATGTACAGCAATGTAACAGCTGCAGTCAAGATTCACTCAGGCAGGCAAAGAGCAAAGCAGTTCATGGGGGATTCCATCCAGACCCAAACATCTCCTACAATACAGCATAAGAAAAAGATCTCATCCTTCATCTCTGTGCTGCTCTTCCTGGCTGCATGTGAGCACCAGTCTGTCTTTGGTGCCCAGTTCACCAGCTTGGTGAGGGCTGGGCATTGGCACAGCTCAGAGTTATTTTCATCTTTCCTTACGAGGAAAATATGAGCAACACTCACTGAGCAACCAGGATTGCAATCTATGCAAAACCCTATGCTGGCATCCTCATGACACTCTTAACCTTCATATTCTGCAGCTTTTTATTTGGACACCTGCCAATCATATGGAGAATGGTGAGGAAACAGGAGTTCACTCCAGATGTCTTGCTGCGGTGGTAAGTTGAGGCACATCAATAACATTGAATGGGGTAGTCCTGTAGCACATATGGAGAGATCAAGGCACAAAGACCCTTACAGAGTTACATAATTAGCATCATTGAGAAGGTTGGCAAAGGAGCTAGAGAGAGAGCATTGATCTTTCAGATCTGATTAGATATTAGAAAAAACTTTTTCACTGAAAGAATGGTTAGCCACTGGAATAAGGATGGTGGTGGAGTAACTTCGTGAAAATGTTCAAGAGGCATCTGGATGTGGCACTTGAGGATATGGTTTAGGGGTGATTATCGTGGTGATAGGTTGATGGTTGGATCAGATGATCTTGAAGGACTCTTCCAACTTTGATTACTCTGTCCTGTGATTCTCTCTTAATGGCTTTATTGGCTGGGGACTGCAGTAGTTCCCACTGGAATGTGGTCCTTCAAGATTATTAGGTCTGAGCTGTTACATGTTGTTAGTTTGTACCATAATTCTCTTTTTTTAAATTTTCTCATCTTACAGGGCAGAGAAATACGGACCTGTTGTACGAATTAATGCCTTTCACAGAATCTCAGTATTGATTGTGTGTCCTGAAGGAGTGAAGGTACTGAAAAATAAAGCCAAATCAATGGTGGGGATTGGCCCATCCCTCCATAACAGGAGACCTGGTGCCTGATGATCAGAGCAGCACAGAGCAGTCAATCCGTGCTTGGCTCTGGCTGGGTTAGGAGGATGAAGTGCTTTGCTCTCCAGGCTGTCCTGATTTTTTTTCCTTGATCAGTTATTTTATTTTGTTACTTTTATTTAAACAGCACATATAGCAACCATTTTCCATTTGTGAAAAGCAGGCTGTCTGCAAGAGCTTAGTATCTCAAATGAATGGGGCACAAGAGACCAAATTTCTTTCTCTAAATCTTTGCAATTACAACAGAGTGAGATTTCAGGTCATTGGGCAAAAAAGTGCTAGAGGGATGCGAAGCAAGCTAGCAGCACAGGAACTGGGGAATCAGGGCATACCAAATAATTAATCTACTCTTCAGACTATAGCTGCAGAAGAGGAGAGTACATATGTGTGAGTGAAATTTTGTGTTTTGTCTGGGAAACAGATTGCAGGCAGTATTCACTGACCTGAGGTTTGATTTTAGGAGTTCTTGATGTCACCACAGCACCCAAAGGATCCAACGGTGTATGGTAGCCTCTTCAGCCTGTTTGGTGAGAGGTAGGCAAAACCCATCTGAAGCCACTGTGATCTGGAAATAAGTGCAAGATTAATAATATCAAAGGCATGTCATTTTGACTCAGACCATTTACCTTAGTGTGGGGAATAATTTCTGATTCCAGACACACATAAGCAGCATGTACCTATTAAACTATATGTCAAGTCAAGTGTCTTCCCAGTCAGGGAGGAGGATATGTTGGATTTTGTTTTACCTTGATCATGTATCCTTTTTCCCCCTGGGGTTGTCCAGTTAGTCTCAGAGCAGTCTGCTCAAGACCATCATCAAAGCTCTCAGATTTTAGAGCACTGATTTTAGAGCATTCCATAAGGCATGGAAGTTTGCAACTTCTAAATTCAATTCCAAAAAAAGGGAATTTTCCTTTGTTAGTCTGAAGCTTTTAAAAATAAAATAATCCAGTTATAATATTTATTATTTACATAACAGGTGTAATGAACCAGCATCTTATTGGACTCAGCAGTCTACACCTACCTGGAGAAAAAAATCTGTGGTTCAGTTGTCATCCACAATGTTGTTGTGATGGTTGCATACTCAAAGGTGCTCCCTACACATGGAAAAATAAAAGAAAGTAGATGTGAAAGACTTGCATTTGTGACTACACGGGGTTCATCAGACCCATTTGCATAAACCCGTTCCTTTCCTTGTTTTCCTGTGTGCTAGGTTTCTAGGGAATAGCTTGGTAACTGTTTGCAACCATGAGCACTGGCACAAGCAGCGGAGGGTAATGGATCCAGCCTTCAGCCGAAGGTAAGGCAAATACTTCTGGGACCTTCTACTGTTACTTCTACTCTGTTGTCATGCTTCTTCCTGTCATTATTTGATATTTGGATGAAAAAGACCCCAACATTCAGTGCCAAAATCATATTTAACATAGAATCCAGCACTCCATTCCCATGCTAAGTATAATTTCACCAGACTTTCCACAGAGCAGTGACACCCCTATGAACACAGCAAAGGCAGAAAGGTCCCAGGGTTGTGTATCCTGGAGTATGGCTGCCTTATCCTGTTGGAAAAGAGAAGGCAGAGGGTTGTATGTAGGGTCCAAAGATAAAGTCTATTTGCAAAGGGCACAAGCCACCTTCCTTTGCCATGACACATGTTAATTACATGGCAGGGCAGAGCAGGACTGATGTAAGAAGAATGTAGCTCATTCTGTATGTTTGCTTTTTAATGTATTAAGGCAAATTAATTATAAATTTTAAAAAACATTACCACTTTCTATGGAAAATAACAAAGGTTATTTTGACTGAGCAAAGATCAGAGCCCCCATACTCATCTTTATTGATTGTTCAGCTACCTGATTGGTCTGATGGAAACTTTTAATGAAAAAGCAGAGGAGCTGATGGAGAAGCTGGAGGAAAAGGCAGATGGAAAAACAGAGTTTAGCATGCTGTCGATGATGAGCCGGGTGACTATGGATGTCATTGGAAAGGTACCAGCTGTCCCTTTTTTGTTTCCTCTCAACTGGCAGGAAGGGATGGAAGTGATGCCTACCAGCATCAGGATGGGATCAGGAGCTGGAGGCAGGGAGAAAGACCTTTACCCAGCAGTTCCAGAAGACCTGCAGGACTAATAGTGCCACTTCCATTCAGGCTGAGCCATGGGAAAGGGCAGGTAGGGAAGGGTTTGAATAGTCTAGGTGTGGCCTGCAGGATGGGGACGCTTTGCAAAAGTCCTTTCAGCCTCATGCCTCCCACCCCTCCATACCAAAAGGGACACACCAGGGCTCTTCCATGGTTGGAGGTTGTATTACTGCCATTGCATGTCAGCAGGAAGGCTGCCTTACTCTGCCTTTGACCTTTCTATGCAAGCCAGTTTGGGAGGAATGGAGAATAATGGTAAATTATTAATCCACTCAAATAAGGAGAAAACATAATGTTGATATTGGCCACCCCTCACAGCCACCTGCAAGGTAGGATCCAGCCTGATATTTAACTGAGATTTAATGAGATATTTTTAGGGGGAAGGGCAGTGCTGTGAGGCTATCCTGCTCTTTCACCCCCACCTCAGCAAGTTGCCTTTTTCTCTCCTGCTTTTCAGGCAGCCTTTGGCCTGGAATTGAATGCCCTGAGTGATGACCAGACACCTTTACCCAACGCTGTGACTAAGATCATGCAGGGACTGAACAAGGCACGCGACCCCTTCATAAGGGTCTGTACTCCCCTCACTTTAGTCCCCTCTCCTCCCATTCAGCTGCTCCTCCTTGAGTTCATGGAGCTATGCAAGGTCCATATATATCAGGGAAACAGTCATCTGTAGATATTTCCCTCCAATGGGCATCAAGATAAAATTCATTACTGCTTTAAAAAACTCAGAAATTAATTTTGTTCCCCCCTGCATGTGTCTCCTTCTGATATGGTTTTATGCTCTTGTACCCATTAAAAATTGAGATTTTTGCCATTTGTCCATGAAGGATGGCAGCCTTCACTCAGGGTGGAAGAGCATTCTTGCTGTGAAAAAATTATATTTTCAACCCAAATTCATCTACCAAATTCATCTGCTAGAACATGATGGATGTCATATGAAATATTTAAGTAAGGAATTATTCCAGTGTCTCATGAAAGCTGTAGTTCAGGCGTTTAGAGCTCCTGTTTTCCTTTTTGAGACCAGGGATGAGATTCTGCATTGCATGCTGCAGTTTGAGAGGTGATGGATTTTGCTCACAGTGCCCAAAACATCAGCTCTGATTCTGACGAGACACGACATCAACATGCACAAATTGAAATATTTCTTATTTCAGCCCAAACCCTTCATCCCCCAGGCATTCAGTTTGTTGCATGGAGAGCAAATGTTTCTGTGACAAGTGTCATTTAGTGCAAAACAAGGTGCTCGCATGTAAAATAACACTGACATTATTTTTTACCAG
Source organism: Camarhynchus parvulus (assembly GCF_901933205.1). NCBI lineage: Eukaryota > Metazoa > Chordata > Aves > Passeriformes > Thraupidae > Camarhynchus > Camarhynchus parvulus. The sequence goes on from NC_044575.1 coordinate 49,499,118, forward strand.
CAAAAGGAATAAAATGACAAAAGAAATTCTGTATTCAGTTCATGCCAGGAAAGCAGAAGATGCTAAAGGAGACCAGGGAGAGCGTGAGGCTGTTGAGACGTGTGGGGAAGCAGTGCATTGACCAGAGGAGAGAAGCCATCCAGAATGGGAAAGAAGCCACAATGGATATTCTTACACAGATACTGAAAGGAGATGGTAAGAGACACCTTGCTGTCACTGTTTGAGTGAATTTCTCTGTGGTATGTTTTGCTGTGAAATTCAGGGAGGATTGTTTAGGGGATCTAAACTTGGATCTTCCTTTAAAGTTGTTTTCACACTGAAGATTTGAAAATTCTTTGTGCTGGATCAAGTACTGGTCACGAGTCACCACTGAAATGCCCACTCAGCATCCTCTCTTGATGCTACCTCAGCCAATATGTGCCAAACAGGGCAGAGCATTCTGGCTGGTCCACCTGGGGCACAGGGCCATTTGCTGATTTCATTTGTTTTTATATCTTGACAGCTCTGGAGGAGACTAGAGATGATGAAAACATTCTGGATAACTTTATGACTTTCTTTGTTGCAGGTTGGTAGCTATTTTAATGCTTGGGTATGTCATGTGGGAAGCTGTATTCATTCTTGAGCTGTCTACAAGGTTAAGATTAACATCCTTTTTAATCATAATTAACATTATGGTTAACATCATCACTCCATGTGATGATGCTGCAAACAGGAGTCTCTTGGTTGGAAGACCAAGTATTACACTGGCATAGGACCAGCTGGGTGAGGACTGAAGAGAATTCTTAATTTAACAGGCAAATGATGTATTGTCCTCTTTCAGTGATACCAACACAGCAAATAATGCCAGGTTGCTGTTTTCCAACCACTGGCTTCCCACTCTGTATTCCAGCCTCTGTCTTTCCACTGCCCACTGGGGTACAAGGCTATTCCTTATGGGGTTCTGGCCCTTCCACCCAGATCCCACTAAGCCACCCAGATCCCACTAAACCCCACCAAAAACATCTTTTACATGTTCAATGTGTCTTTGCATCACCTCACCCACATGATTAAATGCCATTCTTGCCTAAGTGGAAGAAGGCACTGTCAAGCCAATCAGAAAATGTATGGGCTGAGTAATTATATGAGATAGTTGGGGTTTTTTTTGCAGATTTTGCAGATCAAGATGATTTAGGTTCATAAGAAGGTGTGGTCAAAATGCTGTTCTTTAGCAAGAAAGATGTTATTGTAGCAGACATCTTTGCAGAAGTCTGTTTTCTGTAATGCTTAAAAATAGTACATATGTCTATCCATGAAAAAAAGGGAAAAGTGTCCACATCAGAGAGTCACAAAGTGGGTAAGGTTGGAAGGGCCTTCTGGTCCAAACTCCCTGCTCAAGCTGGGTCATCCTAACATGTAAAGCAGACCTTTCAAAGAAAGATGATAAGAAGCTCTGTTTTCCCTTAAAACCAGTAAGTCCTTCCTTTTTGGCAGAACTGTGTGTCCCATAATACAACAAGGCAAATCTTGGCCCTCACTGGCCCTCCTCTTAGGGAGCTCATGACCAGTAGGTGCTGCATGCAACCACTGCAGCTTTGCTTGGGCATGATGGGTCATATCTTTGCCAGCTATGTCCTTTTCTTGTCATTGTTGAAAGCTCTTTATGTAGACTTTACATACCTTTTATTATTTCCTTTATTTTCTAGCATATTTAAAATAAAATATTCAGGGTTTGATGTTTAAAGCTTCCTATTCACAATCACCTTGTAGACTACCTTTGTATCATGTTATTATTTCATACTAACTTTTAAACTACTTTTTGTTATCATTAGGTCATGAAACCAGTGCCAATCAGATGACATTTACAGTAATGGCACTGGGTCAGCATCCTGAAATACTGGAAAGGTATGTGTGCTCCAATTTTCAGACCCAGCTAGATGTTAATTTCAAGGTGAACTTAATTGTAAGGGTTATTAAAAAGATAGGATCATTAAATTCTAGCCGACCTTCCAAAATAAACAGTTTCCTTGTACCATTATATCCAAAATGGTACAATAGATTATTTCAGTTTCACCTAGGTGATTTTTTCAAAGCCTTTATACATGCAGGTCCCAAATGCCCCCTGATTCACCTGCCTTGTATGCACATTGCCTCATCCAGATATGACGTACAAGTTCAGGAAGCCTGGATGGGAATTGGTTGGCATTTTGCCTGAGGATGGGTGTTTAAGTCCAACTCAGTGTCTGGAATGTAAAATAATGTGATTTATCAACTTGCCTAGCAAGAAACAGGCATCTGCCATCTCACAAGTTTTAATTGACCTGCAGGGCTCAGGCTGAAGTGGATGAGGTTCTTGGTGCCAAGAGACACGTTGACTACGAGGATCTTAGCGAGCTCACCTTCTTATCCCAGGTACTGTAGGAGTGAGGTAAGGTACCCGGCAGATCTGTTTGGTAGCACTTCTGACATGTCATGGAGGAGCCCCACACTTCTAAAATTTTAAAAACTAGGCTGATATTTTATCCTGATAGTGTTTGTCCTCAGAGTGTCAGCCAGCACATAGCCTGACACATTTGCAGCAGTCCAGACTTACTGGGAAGATCCTCAAATGTACGCATTTGTTCGCTGCTTTCCTTAATTATTACCAGTCTGGAAGCTAGAGTAGAGTTGCATAATCCCTGTCTGTTTAAGGTGAAACAATAGCTGTAATTTTAAGAAAGGTGTGTAAATTTGAGCCCAACCTGTGTGTGAATCCCACACACTTTCCTTATTCACTGCTCCATTTTTGTTTGATTATTGTTAAAGCATTTCCAGCTATGATCTCAGCATATGCAGTGGGATATAAAGTGGGATTTGAGGATAGCCAAAAATAATGGCTGGGTTTTCTAATGTCAATTTTTCATTATTCAGTCTTGAAACCCTCTTCAGTCACTTGGGGGTGGTGGGGGAAAGAGTTTGGTCCTAAGAGAGGTCTTGTGTATAGAAGTGCTGGTTGGTAATGAACTGTAAAGCCAGGGTTGGCTATTAGCCAGTGTTTGTGTTGCATTTCCTTTCTTCACAACATGGGGGACACCAGTAGCCCTCAGGAGAGGCTGAATCACAGTCCTGGCAGCTGTTCTGCATAAATTGCCCTGTGATTTTAGTAGTCCACCATGATCCTTTTTGTTCTAAACTGCCCTGCTGAGGTGAGCAACAGTTTTTTACCATTTGGCATATCCCATCCTACAAATTATTGTGCATTGATAGCAGATAGATTTCAGAGGTCTATTTCTCATAAGAAAAAGGCATTTCTGTGTGATTACAGAAATCAGCAGGCTTCCTTAGGCTTCTCCAAACACCATCACAATTATACCAGTCCAATTAGGATGAGGTATCTAAGCCTTTGAGTTTTAAGACAGATCACATGAGAGCTCCTCAAAGCAGACAATTTATTTAACAGCACAATCTTGGATCTGTACAATCAAAATCAGTCACCCTTGGTCAGAGCTAGTCCATCACTGGAGTATCAGAGACTATGGGGCTCCTCTCCTGTTGTTCAGGCAATCTTGAATCCTTTTGTCCAGGTTTCTTTTCCATTAGTCCACTCGTGCATGCACACTGTTAATTGCATTTTCAGTGCGATGCTCATGTGCACTGTTAATTAGGTTTCACTTTGATGAAATAAGCCATTCTTACAGCTCACTGACACCAAAAGAAATGGTCTTGTTCCATTTTTTTCTCAACATTCCCTATTCATTTTCCTTTGCTAGGTTGCTTTTTGTCCTGTTGGGGCTCTGACCTGGCTCAGCTCCTCAAGCAGCAGAAGCAAAGGCAGAAGCAGACAAAGGCAGGAGCTGAGGGTGGGAAGGAGGTGGGAACCATCACCCACCCTCATGGCAGCCAGTGCCTAGAGCAGCTCATCAGGGGCAGGAGACTTCACTCTTAGATATTCCCTCTGAGTTTGCTTCCTAATACTTTTTTGCTTAGTTGTTCATCTGACTTGAGGTGTTGGATCTGTTCCAGGATCTCTTCTGGGTTTTGTGTCTTTTTCTCTCTATTTTACCAGCTGTAAGAAAGAACCAGGCCTGAAGGAGCTGACAAAATATATTTTGTCCACAGGAGTCCAAGATAGATAGACCAGCATCCATTTAAAAAGTCATAATCTCCCATTTAGCAGAAGTGAAAGGCCACAGGGAGGTAATTAATTTTATTTCTGCTTCCTGCAGTGTATAAACTAACTGACCTGTTGTGCTTTTTGCTGCCCCAGGTTCTGAAGGAGTCGCTGCGGCTGTACCCGCCCGTCTCGGGGACACTCCGCAGGCCAGAGAAGGAGCACGTCATCAATGGCATCAGAATTCCTGCCAACACCACGGTCTTTGTGAGTCCCATCCACCTGCAGCAGCTTGGAGCTGCCCCAGTTAATGTGGATGAGAGGGCCAAAATCTTCCCCTGGGCATATTTATACTTGCTTCTCTAAAATTTTGACCAAAACTGGGGTATGGATTAAGACTCTCAGTTGGACTGGAGAGTGGAAGGCATTTATGGTTTTATACCTCTGACAGCAAAGAGGCATTTTCAGTGTGTTGCTCCTGACTAACAAAAATAAACTCTTTTTGGCAGCTCAACACTTATGTGATGGGAAGGATGGAAAAGTTTTTCAAGGATCCACTTACTTTTGATCCAGAGCGATTCAGCAAAGATGCACCTAAGTGAGCTCCTTTTTATTCCCATGTTATTAAATATGTATTAAGAAACCATTACAGGAAGAGATTTTAAGGGAAAGAAAAGTAGAATAAAACTATTTTTCCATTCCAGTATGAGTAAAATAAATCATCCAAATGGAAATAGAGAGCAATAATGCACAGCTTTTGTTCAAGAATTCTTTAGACCACGTTACCTTTAAAAAAAAAGACCAATGTTATTGTTATTAAATGTTTATATTGAAGTCAAAGCTTTGAGCCCAAACCAGGTTGAATATTTGCCTTAGTACATTGCAAGCATTTAATGCATGACAGCCCTGGTCCCAGGGTGCTTGAAATGTCTCCATATTAGACAGGGGAGAAGGGCCTGAGGGAAAGAAGATGCTGTTCAGCCATGTGGGCAGGCAGCCTAAGTCTAGTCAGTGGTCAGGAGGAACCAGTGAGTGACTAAACAGATGCAGAGATCAGCACCAGATACTTCATGAGTCAGGAGTTTTCCTTCAGCCTAGAGTTAGTCTGGTCTCCTAAACCAAACACCCCCTCACTCACAGAGCTGCCCAAAGGAGCAATAATTGGGCAGATTGTGATGTCCCCATGACAGGGCTGAAGAGCATTTAGAGTGTGCTTGACATTCAGCTTTGAAATAAGGCTGGCTTGCATCAAAACAGCTCTGGCAGCTGAGCCATGCAGTAAAGAGAGATGACAAGGAAAGGTGCTGCTGAGCTGTATTGCTACTCTGAAGCAAAAAAGAGTTAATTTGAAGACTGCTTTAATGAGTCCATTAGGTGAGGGGATATTTAGACCATTTCTTTGCTGCTGTGATGAAATATTTGCTTGTTTCTTTACATCCAAGTTGTCAGAGTGACAATTTTGACCACTTTTCTTTGCAGGCCATATTACTGCTATTTTCCATTCTCTCTGGGACCTCGATCCTGCATCGGGCAGGTGTTTGCACAGGTGAGCAGAGGCCTGGAACAACACTTGGTTAGCAAGCACTGGGCCAGCTCAGGGTGTGCTGACCGTGGGTGGTGGTGGGCACCAGAGGCCACAGTGATGTGCACTGCCCCTCTTCTCCTCAGAGGGAAGATCGCCCCTCATGCCCATGACAGGCATGTCTCTCAAATGCTGTCACAGGAGCAGACATCCATGCAGCCAAGGTGTCTGCAGGGAGGAGCAGCAGGCTGCACTCCCTCCAAATTTTCCTGGGTCAGCCTGCTCAAATCCAAACCCCTTAATGGGAATCCCAGTCAACATTCCAGCCAAGGTCAAGCAGGGGGTCTTGGGGATCATCTCATGGCTGCCACTGACAGAATCAAGGCAGGAAAAACATCAGCTGGAGGAGGACACAAGCCAGAACTGGCACAGAGAAGGTGAGGAAGGGGCTACATGGATGAAGGAACAATTTAATGTATGTGAGCATGGCAGAGAGCATTTCAGGACAGCCAGAGGCCAGCGCTTTGGGTCTGTGCTGTGAGCTCATCTAAGCACCAGTGCTCAGACTGCTTTAGTTTTACAGTCTGACTTCCAAAATGGGTTTAACACATAAACAGAAAGACTGATCTTAGTGCCTGTCAGTTGTCTTCGAATCCAGGAAGTCCCAGGTTCCCTGCCCAAACTCAACCGGCTGCATTAACAGAGTAACATTTAACTTTCAAATCTGTGTATTGACAAAGCAGTATAAGATGGTAGACTGACTTTAAGCTGTATTTGCTGTCAATGACTTCTATTTTCTTCTTAACAGATGGAAGTAAAAGTGGTGATGGCAAAGCTGCTGCAGAGGTTTGAAATACAGCTGGTGCCAGGACAGAATTTTCAACTCATTGAGGCTGGAACTTTAAAGCCACTAGATGGAGTAATATGTAAATTAAAGCCAAGGAGCTCTGCAAGACGATGCCAGCCATGACTGCTCAGGGAGGGGAGCGTGGCATGCTACTGGTAGTGTTTCTTCTGATTTTGAAAATCTTGGCACTAATCAAAGCTTAGATTTTTGCAGACCCCTTTAGAGGACTACTAGACTGAAATTATTTCTAAACTTCCTTAGAATTTACTGAAGAAAACCTAGTTCATGGTTTCCACTAAGCTTATATACAACACAGCATGGTCTAAGTAAGCCCTTGTTTGGGGAGTTTCTTACTTACACAATGAAATCAGAAAAGAGTAGAGCATAGATTTGAGCTGAATTTAGGAAGAGATGTTTGGAGATAGTATCTTGGTCAAAGCAATTTTTCTATCCCTGCTCCAAATGTGAATATCAAATAATAGGAACAATTTGAAAAAAACTCAGAAAGTCAGAGTCCGAGGCCACTACTTTTTCCTCGTGCTACTGCCTGATTTTTATTCAGTCTTTTCTGCTTTTCTTTTGATATTATGAAAAGCATAGATTCCCAGTCCACCGTGTAGAAAGGGATTATCCTGCTTCCTCCTACCCCTCCACACAGCCTGTGCTCATTCTTCTGAGACACTCTTCTTTGTGGGGAAAGTATTGCTGTGTTTATTTTAACCTGGATTTTCCCCATATTGTTTGCCACAAAGCTACAGTAACACTTAGACCAGATGGTCTGGCAGGTACAGGAGGGCTGCAAATAAGTGCCTGAACTAAATGCTACTTAAAATGGTGTTGCCACTGAAGAAATGTGTCTGCAATTTGAGCCAGAGACAGGAAGGTCCTGCACCCCCTTCTGCTGCAGATGTGCCTGAAAATGTGTCTGTGAACACTGCATGTAGGCTTGCAGCCAGGCCCTGCTAGGGAGAAAAGAATATAATTTGAAAATGCTGCTATCCAGAAATGCACATACCTAATAGGAGTTGGGCCTCCTCTATCATGAAATACAGAGAATTAAAGGTATTTGATGCTGCCACTTTTGTTTCTTATCTTTCTGAATTAAAAGAGCAAGAACACAGTCTGTACACTGTCAGGTTCCTGTGGTGGATTCCATACCAGGAGGGTAACATCCCAGAGCTTTTCCTGACCTTGCTGCTGTTGTGCACCATCTCATTCAGTGCAGCAGTGGGATAGCAGGCCCAGAAGGTTGATGCTGCTTTTGATTATACAATCAATACCTCACAATGTAATAATATGACTTTCATCTGGGGTACAAGTACCTGTATTGCAAGGGAAAGTTTAATCCATCTATCAGTAGACCAGCTCTTCAAGACCATGTGCTGGAAATCTGATTATATCCTCCCAGATATTTATGAAAGCTCATTGGGAAGGCTGAGGACTCTTCAGCTGGACATGTGTTCCCAGGAGCTGATGCAGGATGTCCCATGCCAGGCAGGCTGGATGTGCTGGTGGCATAACAAATGCCTGAATCCTGGGAATATGCCAAAGGCAGGACAGTATCTTGGTGCTGTGGGGAGGGGGGGAAGCTGTGACAGGAGTGGCATATGCTGTGAACAGCACACAGACAGCTCAACAGACACTGGCAAATTGTGCTGTGGAAATGTGAGATGCCACCACACCAGGGCTCTGTTCAGTGCTACAATGAACTAGCTGAGATTCATTAGTTACACACACCTAACTGCCTTCTGCCACCTCTGCAGTGAGGTCAGGCACCTCCAAGGAGGGCTCAGGGGGGTGTAAGCATGTTAAAATTCTGCAGTGAGTTCTGTCAGCCCTCATGTGCCCAAGACTGGAGCTTCCTGACTGCTTTGTGCTTACCCTCCTCAGAGGATACTCTTCCTGCTCTCTCTGCAAGCCCAAATGCCATCCAGTTCTTACAGGCCAATGGTCCAGGCCTTGCTCTTTTTCCTGCATCCAGGAGTGTCTCCTGTCAGGCGGATTGCCTCCCAGCAGATGGCAAGCACTCATTGCTCATGCACCCAGCAGCAGCAGCACTCCTCAGCCTTCACAGCTCCTCTCTTAGGTCAGGCTCTCCTCATACTGGAGGACTGGAGGACATGGTAGCCTGTGGGGCCATGCAAATGCCCTGCAGTGTTCTCATGGTTTCAAACTGTACCTCTAGCCAGGAGGTCATCCTTTGTCTGACCAAAAAAAACCAACAACCCCCAAAAAAAAAAAAAAAAAAACAAACCCCCAAACAAACAAACAAACAAACAAAAAACAAAAAACAAACAAACAATCAATCAAAAAACCCCAAATGGAGCAGGTTCAGGAAAGCTGTTTCCTAGTGCCCTATATGCCAACTGGGTGCTGGCATCAGTTTTGCTAAACCCTGTTGATAAACCTCAGACCAGAAGTACCTAGGGAGACAGCTCTGCCTGCCATGGGCTGCAAAAACACCTGGGAGCTGCATCTGTCTTGGACATCACAGAAAAGGACAGTTTTTCTTCCTGCTGGGGAAGAGAAACATAATTTCAGTTCTAGGGCAATCATTATTGCACCCAGCCCTTGGCTGGGGTTCCTGGTTGGTAAGGCAAAAAAGCAGAGCAAGGTCTGTCTCCCTAGCTCACTTGCTGGTAGGAAGGTATCATACCTGCATCTGACTTTCTTCTTACCCTTTTCCTGGCTCTTGGGCAATACAAAGAGAAATCTGGAAATGGCTGCTGGGGTGTTTTTTTCCTGGGTGCCACCCAGGCATGGCCACACACAGGCCAGTCAGTGTTGCATGCCTGGAGGCTGGATGCAAGAGGCTTTCTCAGTTGACATGGGAGTGCAAAGCCAGGCTGCTCAGGCTGCCCCTGCACTCTGCAGGTAAGTGCCTGCCCTCCAGCAGCTCCTCTGGCTTTCACCCTGCCTCAGATGTGCACACTTGCAGCTGGACAGGAACTGTCTGGAGGCAGCCAGGAGCTCAGCTGGCAGGAGTCAGGGTAACTGCTGCCCTCAAAGGCAAGGGCACCAGTGATGACATGTATTCCCAAGAGTCTTTATTAGAGCTGTCTGAGTCTTCCTCCTGTTCTGAAGTGGCTGCTGCAGGTTTCTTTGATCCCTCTCCCAGACCTATAAACTCCTGGCCTCCCTCTTCTGGACCGATGCCCAGGACTTTCATGTGTGTGCTCAGAGTGAAAACTTTCCCCCCAGGATTTCTCCCCAGGTTTTTTATGCTAACCCAAGAACTTGATCCTATCCCTTCTAGATCAGTGTCAGAGACAAGAAACAGGGAAATGCTCGTGCCTAGATCTCTTGGGATAGAAGGGAACCAGCTAGGGAAATTGTACCCAGAGGTGTCTGTCTGTCAGAAGGCAAACACTTTCAGTGTTGGCATGGGAAAATGGGATACTTTCTCACCCCAGTTAGTATGGAGCACAGGAGACTCCCAAATTTTCATCTACACTTCATGTACAGACTCATCACATTTTGAGAAAGGAGCCCAGCTAGCATTAGTGCCAGGACAATTTTTCATGAGGGAAATCTCATTCCAGCCCTTACAGGAAGCCAGAAAAAGCTAAGAAGCATGGGATTCAATCACACTTATAAAGCACAGTCTGATACTTTCTGAACAGTGGACAGCCTTCTGCTCCATCTATAGCCTATAAAGGAATGAATGTAGATAAGAAAGTATAAGATACTAGTGAGCCTAGGGGAGCACACAGGTTAACCATGTGTGGATTTGCACTTGGAGGGGTTGTATGATGAGAGCTGCAACAGGAGGCCTTCCCTGGATTTAAGCAGCCTCTGCTGCTGAGACCATACAATGACAAAGCAGATATCTGCAGCATGTATCCATCTGCTCCACACAGTGCTCACATGTTATCATAGGCAATAAATTCAGGCAGAACCCTCCAAGGAACTAAAAGACACTCAAATGATCACATACTCCACTGCTACATCCCTGCTGCAGCACTTTGCTGTGTTTCCCATTTCAGGTGTCAGCTATGTCAAGCAAGGCCACCTCTTGTGCCATAATCTGCAAAAAGCCTTGCACAGCAGAGCCATGGTCTTGGCAGGAATCCCTAAGTGCTACTGTAGAGCAAGTAAATAATCATGTGTTGTTATTTTTTTACATATCTGTGAGTCTTCTCTAATAGGTTTGATACTATTACAGTGCTGAGGACAGGCTGAAATTAGATAATAGTACACACAGCTGGCATCTATTCCCTTGGAAACACAGGTAAAAATGTATTTAATGCCTCCCCAGTGACAATGAATATTCATAACTATGACACAGATGTATACTTGATTTGAAAATAAGAACAGTAATTAAAGAGCTATTAGGGTTAAAAAGCAACAAAGGAAATTCAGCTACTGAAAGAGCTGTTCTGGGATCAGCTTCTGACCTGTCTGTGCATGGGTAAGCACAGGAGGCCTGAGATTTTCCACTTGATTATTTTACATGTAGGCAGACCGTTTGTTTTGCTTTCCCTCCTCAAACTCTGCCATCTGGAAATGACCTGAGTTCAGAGTTCATTTCTCCTGCTCTCTTACTGAACAGCTGTGCTCTGCTGAGGCAGTTTACTCTGTCTCATTGGCTGCTCCAGTGGTATTGAACCAACAAGAAGTGAAAGGGAAACTTTCTGCAGGCTTTTGGGAAGGAAGCTTTTTTAAAGTGATCAAAGTGATCATTTATATACATTATTTTTATTAAAATAGCTTTGGAGATCACCAGTCATGATAGCTGACTTGCTGTAATCTCTGAAAATCTCATCCCACTGGCCATGACATTGAAGTTGAATTTCTCAGGGATGTTTCACAAAGGTTCCTTTGCAGGGGTGACTTGTGGCTGTGACCCCAGCAGTGCACAGAGTGTTATGAGTGAGTCAGGAGAGAGGTTCTGGCACTGCTGTGCATGGAGGGGGGAAGATGGAGCAGATGTGCCCGAGGGCAGTGCAGCATTGCAGGACTGAGGTCCCACTGCTTGATCACAGCCAGGGCACACCCTGTGCGATCTCAGCCACTGTGTGCCCGTGTGTGAGCTGCCAGAAGCTGCAGGCTCTCAGCAGGGCCGTGTCACAGGAACAGGGCAGCAGCATCCTCCAACCCCAGCTGTGCCGTGCATCACCTGCTCCCTCTCTGGGGAGGGTCCAGTGGCTAGTTATGCCACTGAAAACATTGGGGCAGAAAATGAAGCAGACCAGGTGGAGAGGCAGACTATTATTTTAATTTCTAACTCGGTAGCATAAACATAAATAAAAAACTGAATCCACCCACTTGGCTGCTGTTTCAGGCTGCTCAGTGAGGAGAGTTAACTGCGTATTGCCTAAATTAGAAGCAGACAAACTGCATTTGCCTTTGCCCTAAGCTAACCTGACTGGCTTTCTACACAGCAGATCCCGGTGCAGACACGTGTCCAAAAGCAGTGACAGAGCCGTGGCAGGGACCTGTCCTGCTTCTCGCACCCGCGCCGGAAACTTTCCTGTCCAGCGCAGGTGCACGTGTGTCACAGAAGGCAACCCTGAGCTGTGTCACCACGCCGATCGATCTCATTGCCTCACAAACGACGGATGTGTGTTTTCTGCCTGCATTGGCTGGCTTTGCTGGAGCACGGGTTCGGTTTGACTTTTTTTCCCCTGGAAAAAATTCCAATTCCGTGCTTAGGCAGTGCATTACTGATTCAACCTCATAGGGTTTATCCTTCTAATAAGAGTAACTGCCAGTGTTTGCTCTTCTTTGAAACCTAACCTGAGAGTTTTAAGCGGCAGGGAAACGCGATATCCCAGTTCTCTGATTTTTTACCCGTCGTACATCCCTCGGCTGTAATCTGCGGTACCTTCTAGCAAGGCTGCCGACATTCACGCCCGTGAAACCCGCGCGTTCTGCTATGAACAGCCATCGTGGAGCGTGGCCGGGTGTCTGCGGGAATGTGCCGCTCGCACCCGGCACCTCCGCTTCCCACCCCGGGCCACCTCCTCTAGAACCGCTAAGGCTGCGCCGCCTCCGCCTCCCCTCCCTGGGCGGTCCGTGCCGCCGCTGCCCCGTGCGCCCGCGGGGCGGGGCCGGGCCGGGCCGGGAGGGCGGGCGGGGTGGGGCGCCGGGGGCCCGACACGCCCCCTCGGTGGCGCTCGGCTTCCCGGCGCGGCGGAGCGCGGGCGGCAGAGCGGCGGAGCCGGGCGCGCAGCCCCGCTCTCCATGGCGGCGCCGGGGCGGGCGCGGCGCGGAGCTCGGCTGAGCGCGGCCGCGCTGCTGGCGCTGCCGGCCCTGGCGCTGCTGGCACTGCTGGCGGTCCCGGCCGGCCGCGGTGGTGGTGCCGGTGCCGGTGGCCGTGAGGCGCAGCCGGGCTTCTCGCTGCCGCTGCTGCTGCCGCCGGGCTTGCGGGAGGAGCTGCGGCAGAGGTGGCGCGACCTGCGGCGGCTGGAGGCGGCGGCGGGCGGCGGGGAGGCGGTGGCCGCGGCGGGGCTGGGCTGCGGCGACCTGAGCCGGGCCACGGCCGTCAGCGTGCTGGGCTGGGGCTTCACCAAGGTGGTGGCGCGGGCGGCGCTGGCGGGCGGAGGCACCGTGGCGCTCAAGTCGGTGCACGGGGCGGGCCGGGAGGTGCGGCGCTGCGTGCAGCGGTACGGGGCTCCGGCCGGCTGCCGCCGCCTGGCCGCCTACAAGCTGCTCAAGGAGGTGACGCTGCTGCAGCGCCTGCAGCACCCCGGCATCGTCAAGGTACGGCGGGACGGGGGCTGCGGGAGGCGCTGCCTCGGCACGGCGGGGCGGGGGAATCGTTGCCGGGGCTGAGTCGGTCCGCCCGAGGTGCCCACTGGCATCGGCAGCGACATCGCCCCGACCGTGGCTTCTGCTCTCCCACAGCTGCACGGCCAATGCTATGACAACAGCGGAGATGCTGAGCTACGGGTCACAGCCATGCTGGAGCTGGGATCCCCGCTGGAGATGATTCAGCTCCTGCAGACCCCCTGGGAGGAAAGATTTAAAGTAAGAAAACAAAGCAAAGGAGTTTTATCAGTCGCTTTTAGACCACAAACTGGGCAAAGCGGCGAAGAGCCGGTGGTGACCGCTGGGACAAAAGGGATTCTCCTGCTGACACTCCGTTTGATCCCGCAAATTGTCTGTAAATCGTTTCCTTTTCATTCCTTTAAAATCACATTAACACAGTCCTTGCTTGGTATCTCACGGTTAGTTTCTTTCTCTATAGAAGGGTGTTAAAAGAACTTCATCTGGGAGGAGATAGACACAAAATTGTACTCGGTGGTGAGGCGGTGGTTAATACCTTCGATAACACGATAACGTTCGTTTTGCCTCTCTCTCTATATACATATATATATATATATACACATATATATATACACACACACACACACACACACACACACATATATATATATATACACATACATATATATATATATATATATATATCTGCAGAAGGACTTTGGTCAGGATGCGCTCGGCAACCCGAGTCTGACTTGGGAAAGCCACATCACCATGCTCCGAGTCTGTGGTTTGCTGGGTGTTACCTGTTCCAGGCAACAAGCTGAGCAAGCTCACCCTCACCATGTGTTTATGTGGTGTTTCTGATTTTGGCCCTTTAGGAATTATTGTAGTAAAATCGCTACTAAATTGCTTTCCTTCTGCTACAGGTGCTAGGATTGCAGCCTTTCTAGTGAGATCTGCCTCATCCCCTAGGCATCCTGCACAGGGACCCATATGCTCCCCAGGCATATAAATGACTTGTGACATGGCACTTACTTTGGTTATAGCTTGTTTTACAGTTTGCCTCTAGGGCTCAATTGGGGGTTCAATACTACTTGTTTGGGTGCCAGGAGGCAAAAAAAAAAACCCCATCGTGTAGAAAAGCAAGGGTATCTTAGTGTCAGCAAGAAATGCTTTGGGCAAAATAAAAGCACAACAAAAGTCCTAAAATAAAATTTCTGTCTGCATGTGGTCCTGAACGCTGAAGGGGAGCCTTGCCGTCTGAGCCAGAGGGGGAGTGTGGCAACCGCTCGCTCAGCTGTGGGATGCAAAGCTGGGATTCTTATGATTGCTTCACTAAACAAGTTAAAATAGCATCAGAGCTTCCACAGTCATTTCTCTTGGCTTGGGGAGTTTTACTTTCTTCAATTCCAGACTGGCTTCTACATAGCTTTCCTAGCACCTCATCTTCTTAAGCGTGCCAAAGTCTCCCATGATGCTGGATTAGCTGGTGGTAAAGTTTGGTATGGTGGCATTAGAGATTTTAACAACCTCTTGACTGCAGAAGACACTACCTCAGAATTACCCTGGCACTGTCTAGTCCTGTTTCCTAATTAGGGTGTCTAAACATACGGGATTCCCTTGTTATGAGCCACATCAGATACCAGGGATGGTGCGAGCTGTTCCAAGGGAAAAAACCCTCGCGCCTGCACAGATCGCTATCGGCAGTGGCGAGGGGTGACGTGGGGCTGCCTGGCACACCCAGCTGAGGATGCACTTTGCTGATGCCAGGGCTCCTGATACTGAATGAAAACTGCTGCAAAAAGCTGCTTGAGCAAAGTGCTGGTGCATTATAAATGCACTTCTCTAGCTCTGGTTTGTTTAAAAATAATTTACCAAGCTTTCTGCTGGGTCAGGTATTGTCTGGCCTTTCACTGCTGCCAGAAAGTTGTCATAAAAGCAAAAAAGCTGGCAATAAATACATTGCAAGCCTTGACTAATTCTTCAGAAGCATGATTGTGTGCCCAAATTCATACTGCTGAGGGATGCAGCAAGGCATGGATCTGGTATTAATGACCATGGAGCCTCAGTCTGTATTGAGCAGCATGGGGGAAGGGAGGGGAATCTATTAATTTTATGCCAGACTGGGAAAAACCCTTCTGATTTCAGCTAGCAAATCAATATAGCTCCTGAAACATGAAGACTGCTATTGTTTTCCTCACAGCTTTCTCCTCTAGCTCTTCTAACTGCAAATGTCTCTTTTTGTGTACACACATTTTTAAAAAATGTTGCTAAACTACTTACCAGTCAAATCCTGTGGCAATGTTGATAATAAATTTTGTAGCATACATATAATTACCTTTTAAGTTCTGTATGCCTTTTTTCTCTTTTAATTTCATTGAATGCCCTCCCCTTTGTTCTACTTCCAATTTAATAGCTGTTTTTCATCTGTTTTTTCCCATGCATATTCATCTTCTCTTTCTCAGATTTGCCTGAGTCTTGTGAAACTGCTGTTTTACTTGGCACATTCCCCCCTGGGTTCAATAGCCCTCTTGGATTTCCAGCCAAGGCAGTTTGTTATGGTGGATGGAAACCTAAAAGTGACAGACATGGATGATGCTAGCACCGAGGAGCTGTCTTGCAAGGAAGATAATGACTGCACACTCGACTTCCCTACCAAAAGTTTCCCTCTCAAGTGCTCCGTGGCTGGGAAATGTGAAGGAATAAATGAAAAGAAGAATCTGTTCAATGCATATCGGTATGTCCAGCTGCATGGGGGAAGATTTGGGGTGGCTGAGCTCATGCCCTGCCATGCAGCCTCTAGCACCTTGTTCTTCTTCCATGTGGTGATTCCCCTCACCTCTGTCAGAGGATAGTTAAGAATCACTTTGAAGCAAGTTATTTTCCTTATAAGGTAGGAAAATTGTGTAGTTGTTGTCTGGTGGGAATGAAGGCATCTTTCTTCTGCTGCTCCCTTTCCCCAACGCCTTCTAAAAACTTGCCCCAGAGCTTGCACCTGTAAATTTGCTGTTTGCCAAACAAACCCTGGTGCTTGACATCTACAGGCTGTGCTTGCTGAAAGCAGTGGCAGTGCAGGCTACCTGCCAAACCCCGCCAGCTTTCAGTCCTGTTGTTGGGAACAGGCTGGCCAGTGCTTCCCTTCATCTCTGAATCTCCCTGTGGGCTCCTGTGGGAGAGCAGGGGGCAGGTAAAGGCAAGGGACTGAGGCTGCTACAGCACTTCACTTGGGCCATCAGCTGAAAACTCAGGGACTTTTGCTCACCACTGATGCTTGGCAGGTCACATCCTGGAGGGAAGCCTTGGCAGCTGGATATTTACACAGAAGGACTTAGCAAGGGAGCCTGCATTTCCAGGATTCAGTGCTAAAGGGTAAATCCCTGCATAGATTATTGCAGCCTTGCAGTTGCCCCTGTCTCTTGTGCACTTGTTCCCTAGGACAGGAATTTTGTGGAAGGGTCAGGAAATGAGTCATCCTGACTTTTCAGGGGCAGTAAGAAGGTCAAACCTTTTCAGGGCAAGAGAAGGATCTTGTATGAGTATTCTTTTAGACAGGTCTTTTTTTTTTTTGGTGGGAAATACATTTCTTAGTATACAAAAATGGCCCAGGGGAATGAGGGGAAGCTTTATTGCATGAAGCTTTGCAAGGTAGATTTCATGCAGCAAGGAGCAGGCTTTCAGCCCAACTCACAGGAACCATCAGAGGCACCAAGATGTGCTCAAACACAGCTTTGTAACCAAAGCAGACTTACTAGCTGCATATGGATAATCAAGTCACGGGAAAATGTAGACAACCTAATCACCAGGGAAATGAAGGCACTGTATTCTAATCAGCCTGTGGGATTTTTTGCAGGTATTTTTTCACCTATCTTTTGCCACACTCTGCACCACCAGCTTTGCGGCCCCTTTTGAGTGATATTCTGAATGCAACAGGTACCAGCTAATATTCATAAACTTCTTTATTAGAAGTCTCTAAATGGTATTTCATGGAATTGTTTATCTTTGTCATCTTTTTCCTTAAATGTAGGTGATTTACGATATGGAATAAATGAAACCCTGAGAGCTTTTGAAAAGGTTTTACATCTGTACAAGTCTGGGCTCTATCTTCAGAAAAGACCTCTTCTTTTGAAAGGTAGTTGATTTTGAATGCTCTAAGTACACTAACTACTGAGGGAGCGAGGCACTTGGTAACTGGTCAAATTCCGATCTCCCCTACATTTAGGCAGTTTATAGTCACTAGAAAAAGCACCAGAAGTGGTTTTTTTTTGAACTGGTTTTTGTGGTTTTTTTTTTAATCCATGGGAGCTATGTATGGTTTTGAAAACCTGTGCTTTGCAAAGTAAAAGCAGTGCAGACAATCTGCATGGACATGTGTTTGCACTGCTTCTAAATACTCTTATAATGAACATCAGTGTCTCAGGGGAATGTGTTTGGGATTGAGTGGCTCCTGTCTTGGGCTATCATCCTTTGGGCCAACAGACCAGTTTTCTGGGCTGATATTCAAACTTCCCATTTGACTGTGTGGCTTCTGTCTGCTGAGCACAAATTATGGAAACATAGAGTGGGGAGGTGACAGCACCAAGATGAATGTGGCAGGTTATCTGGAGCCTTCATGCCCTCTAAGTTCCTTTTCTCTGAAGATCTTTCTGTTGGACCTGTGGATGGATAAATGTGCCTTTATGAGGTGCATTCCTCTGTAAAGGATCCATTCAGTGGTAGAGATGAGGTTGATCAAAAGGAAAATTTCAAAAATCCAGTGGTTACTGTGGCTTGCGTTTTCCTGAGCATTCACATGAGGTGGTGGGTGATGGTGGCTTGCAGAAGGAAATCTCTTTGCATGTGAAAGAACTATAATTTGCACTGTTATAAGCAAAGATATCTGGTCATTTGCATGGAAGGACCAGCAGCTTTAACAGGAATTACTGGTATTTTCCAACAACACCTGTCTATTGGCTTCGCACTGTGCCAAAATGATCACCATCCTAGAGGTGTGGGAAGGTGGGGAGAGACTCCTAGCAGTCAGTGAACAATAGCCTGAACAACACCTGCTCAGGCTTGTCCGGTCTTTTGTCAGGAGCAGGATCTGGCCTCCCTTTCCCCCAGGGGGGTTCCTCAATCTCCTGTTTCTGTGGGTGGCACCGTGATGGGTGGGTCAGTCTGTGCCCCATGTAGCTTGGTGCTGGATCTGTGACGAGCTTCTGCTGTTGAGGCTGGGGTGTAGGAGAGGCTGTTTGGAGGTTGACTCCTCCAGGGAAAACATGGAGAGCCTGTGGCTTTGCACAGCAGCCTCCTCCTCTCACCCAGCCCTGCAGTGGCACCCCTCTCCCTTCGCCCTTGACCCCTGTCCTACATCTCTGGGGGAGTTGCAGTCCTGTGCTCCACTGCAGAACCAAAGAGCAAGATTTGGGTTTCTTTTAACTTTGCAGCTCCACCTCACTCCACCTTGGCAGGTCAGTTCAGTCTGTCAGCGTTGCAATTCTTTTGAGTTTCACTGATTGTGTGGTGTGGCCAGCCTCTGAAAGTGCAACTGGAGGGTTTCCCCAAACAGCCTCTTTCTGTCCCCAGACTACATCTCCCTGAAGGGTTTCCGGACGGTGGAAGGAGAAGGCCACAAGTGCTGGCCCTCCTACAGCCACCTGGGCTGCCTGCTGTCCGTCCACAGCCCTGAGGAGGCCGCTGCCATCTGCAACTCCCAGCTGCACTGTCAAAGCTTCATTGTCACCCAGCACAGGACCTGGACAGGTGAGCTTGGGCAGGTCTCAGGAGTGCTGCAGTTAATTGCAGCCCTGAGATATGTGAAAAGTCTCTGTTTCGGCCCGTGCGTTCAAAGAATGAGTCAGAGCTCTTCAGTTTTCGGTCTCAGAGTTGTTTATTTTATCTTATCTATAAAAGTTTTTCTCCTGCCCAGCCGAGGTCCGCTCAGCAGGGCAGCCAGCGGCACTCTGACCGCCCTTGGGGCGGTGTTGTCTCTTTATACTACAAACTACATATAACATGTTTAAAATTACTTTCCAATACCTATCACCTATGTTAGACAGTGAGATTCTATTCTAAACCAATCCCAAAGTGCCAGCATCACAGCAGAAGATGGAGGTAGAGAAGAAGAAGAAGAAAGGCTAGACACGCCCAAGTCCTTCCATCTTGTTCCCAAAACCCCCTCTCTAAAAATCCCAAAATTCCCAAAATCCCAGTGATAACTTTATTATTAAACTTCTGTGGCTTTCAGGTCTTCATACAAAGCTGGCAATTTGCTCCACGGGTCCTAATCAAATCCACAGGTGTTCTGGGCTGTGTGCCAGGGTCTCTGAGCCCCGTGGCAGGGGTTCCAGCAACTCTGAGCACCAGAGGGATGTCCTGAGTCCCGACAGGCAGGGTGACAGGGTGCTGGCACGTGGTACTGCTGCCTTCCTCCAGAGTGCCTTGAGCCTACAGGCACATCTAAAAGCTGCCTTCCTTATCCTCAAGCTCAGATGGCTGCCACTGTGGGCATCCAGAAATCCCCTGAGTGTTTGTAAGGAGACACAAGAGTAATTATGTTCTCCCTCTGCACCTTTTTTCCTCTACAAATGTTGCTCAGGACTGCCAGGAATTGTTAAACACCAACTCATTTCTTGCAGAGATGGCTTCACTTTGGTGTTAGGCTAAACAATCCCTGTGGTATGTATAGTTTGCAGAGCTGTGGGGATTTTAGAGATGAAAGAAGCTGTGTAAAAGAAGGTGGTTACTATTGTTATAATTAAAAGAATCATAGCTTACAAGTTGTTATCCCCTTTATCAAAACTAAAGCCCCAAGCCAAGGGATTTCCAGAATGTCCCTGTAATTAGCTCTGATTATAGCCTCTTAGAGTTAGCATGTTTTCAGAATTATTTTAAATTATCTCATTTAGCTGACACTTCAAGCGTGGGCTAAATTGTTTCTTGAAGTAAAACACTAAATGAGGTAAATGAGTGTTTTCACTCACAATGATGCTGAAGAATCATGTTTTGTCAGTTCACATGACATTTTAAAAAACCCTCTAAGCTATCAAAAATGCAGCTTTTCTGAGGGCTTGTGTGCAATTGGCATGTGGCAAACTGGTTACATAGGAGCATTTACATGGATGCAACATAAATCTCTTTAAGCCACCAAGTTCCACAGCAGCAATGGATTGTGTGAGTTGTGCCTAGCACAGCACATCTGGCTGCCTCACAGGGCAGCTGTTGGTGCTCTGTGTAGTCCTGCCTGGAAGGAATCCTGCTTGAAACCACGGTGAGGATGCAGGAGAAGCACTGGGACAGGGACCCTTTCTGCAGTGCCTTGCTAGGGTGCTGATCCCTGACGTCCTGCACCATGCCTGAGGTCTTTAGTGCTTCCCTTCCTGGCACTTTTCTTCCTTGCAGTTTCATGGGTCATCTTTGCAGCCAAGGATGCCAGAACTGTGTGGCTGAAATGCCAAGTGCCTAAGTTTGCCAGCTGGATTAATGAGAGCTGTGGGAATGTGCTGGTCTCTCCTGGGGCTGCTTGGTAAAGCAAAGCAAGATGTAAAAGCCTCTGGGGTTGGATGATGCATTCCTTTTGCACACTCTGAGCATCTGGAATTTACTGGGAGTGCAAAACACATCTATGGCAGGGCAGAGTGACCCTCCATTGAGCAAGCAGTGTGTTCCTGTGCCTTTTGCAATAAATAGCATGGGTCAAGGTGAACCTCTCCCCTCTATTAAACTTGCATTTTTATTTCCTTTCCAGGACGCCCACTCGCCTCCTTTCAGAGTGGCTGGACTGATTTGGTACCGGATACCAACGCCGTGGTCTATATTAAACGTTCAGCTTCCTCAGGGGAAAGACTTTAAAGACAATGAGATCACATAAAATGATCCTGGGAGGAAAAACTGCTGGGGAGAATTTCATCTGCTGGAAAGAATGACATGTTTTATTTTGCTTTGGGATGGGATCTCCCTGCCAGCTCAGATAGAGTCAAATGCTGCTGTCTCCTTGATCAAAGCTCAAATATCTCATTGCTGCTCCACTAGCTTCTTTTCTGTTCCCACACTGCTGTTCCACATAAATGGTCTCAGTTTTAGTCAGATGTTGCTAGACTGTGCAATACTTAGCTTTGCTGCTTTGGACAGCTTGTCAGCCAAGAAATAGAAATAGCTACAAGGGATCCAGCTTGGGTAGGCTTAGTTACTTCGTTCCCCTCCAAAACTCTACAGATAATGCACTTTGGAGAAGGCAAGGGTTCTTTCTGCAGCTACAGACTGGGTTTTCTTACTACTGCAAATGTAAAGGACTGGATTTCAGTGATGATGCCAAGGTTGCAGGGTTGGGACCCATAACCAGAGGTTGATGATGGGGGTGGTCCTCCAAGGAGGGTCCTGATTCAGTTCCTTCCATGCAGGGTCGGGAAGTGGTGTACAGGTCAACACTGGACCCAAATATCTGTGTGTTTGGATGCAGGATTTGGGGTCAATCCTATGTGATTTCTAATACCAGCTCCCATGTATCAACCTTGAAGGTTTTTCTCTGTTACTTTCCGTGAAAGAGCAAGACATTCAAATTATTTATATGTAAGGTGTGACTTTGTATGATAAAGAATGACTGTTTATTCTAAGCATGCTGTGAGAAGTTGTTTTTTTTTTTTTTTAATTGCCTAAGTCTTTACCAAATGAAGAAATGCCAGTGTTTCCTAGCTTCAGCTCACCTAGCATTGTTCCCCACTCCTGAGGCCAGCCTGTGAGTGCTCCAAGCAGTGTATGAATGTTCCTGTGCCCCCTTGGACACTTAGGTCCTGAAGGACACTGTGGCTGTACTTGCAGGCTTCTGAGCATAGAGGAGACTGTGTGGTCCCAAGAGCCTCCTGCAACTGCCCTTAGCTAAAATTGTAGATGTGGCCTCTGAAAAATAGCTGGGGTTAGTATCATTTCAGACTGTAAGAGATGACAGTGCAATGTGCCAGTGCTGGGAGTCCCTGGGAGCAGTGACCGTCCAGGACCTCTTCTGGAGGGAAAGCCTAAATCAGCACTGACCTCATGCCTCCTAGGGAAGGTCCCTGCCTTTGTTCAGGGGAGCCACACTCCAACAAACAGTGTGATGCCACATTGTTTTCTGCTTGTCCCACACCGGTAATTACAACTTTTGGGACACAGCAGGAGCCATGCAGCCATTTCCATATGGGACCTTGTGGCAGCTGGGGCACCCCTGCACTGAAGATGCTGCAGCTCTTGCCTGGAGTCCTGCTGTGTTTTTGATGGTCGCTCCCTGGTTTCCTAGTGCAGGAGCCCCTCTTTCAGCTTGTTAGTACTCGATTAACCACAGCAATGCCTTTGCATGTGTCTTTCTCATGCACTGAACCCCTGCTGCTTACTCTGGGGCTGGGGGACTCATAGTGATATCAATTAATGAGAATTCCTAGTTAGCACAGCAAGAAGGCTCTTGTGATGATGACATTGCTGCAGGCTTTGTGACAGCAAGGCTTTTTAAATGGGCAGGGACAGACCCCTCTCTCCATTCCAGCGGGTCCTGTGGAAGTTGAAGGGAAGGTCCTGCCAGGGGGCTGCTATTGTTTGACACCGACCCGGTGAGCAGGGCTTCAGACTCCTGCTGTGCTCTACATTAGCAAGAGGTAAAGGGAGTTTATTCCATATCTCCCAGCCCCCTGAGATACACAGCAGAAGTACTTCCCCCAAAGCAAGGCTGTGCAAGGGCCAACCTGGGGTCGTTTCACAGAGGAAGAAACAAAATGCAAAAGTTGAAGTGGTTCCAGTTTGTGTTAGAAAGACCTCCCCATCTTAAAAATTTCTCCTGGTAAAAAGAACATTGTGTATTTTGGTAGTGTGATGCTTCTTTCACGTGGCAGGTTTTTCTGTCAAGTGCTCATTGTAGGGTTGCTGCCAGTCACGTGCAGCCCCTCTGCAGATGGTGACGTTGCAGGTACTGCCAGTGTCACTTGTATAAATGCAGCTTCCAGCATCAGACCTGCAGTTAGACCCTGGCACAAGAGACCACTGATCATGTCCTCAAAGCTTTGAGCACACAGTGATTAACAAACAATAATAATGACAATTAAAACATAAAGGGAAGCTAGGCTTTAAAGAATTACAATGTAGGACATTTAGACCACCCTGTGCAAAGGAGTAAGCACATTCTTAGAGCCTGAACCTTCATGAGCACATTCATCTGGCTGGCACAGAGAAGTAGCCAGGGCACGAGCAAACCTTTATGACCAATGCTGTTCACGTGCTAGAGACAGAAGTTGCCACATCTAGAGCTGTAGTTTCACGTGCATTTGAGGAAACAGTCACTGGGAAAAGCAATTCTCACCCTGCTTTTTCCCAGCCTCTTGCTGTTATTTTCTGCTGAGAAACTTTTACCAATGGTTGTGCCAGTTTAAAAGCATGTAGGATTATCTCTTTGCCATTCTGCAGTGAGAAGCTTGTGACCCCCAAGTTTCAGGCAGCTCACACGTGGGTCAGGTGCAGCATCTGTGTGAAGCACCCAAGCTGTTCCCAGTCCTAAGGGAAGCCTACAGGAGGAAACATCTTCTATACAGCTTTTGGGCCCATGTGGCTGGTTTGTAGTGCACTGTCTTTATGCCCCATCTCACTCAGTCAGCCTTTATTCATTCTATCCTTTTACTAAATTATAACTCAAACAACTTTAGACTTTCAATGCCACTGAAATTTTCAGTGCACGCCTAAAAACTGTATTTCAGTAACTACAGTAGATAAAAACTCAGCTATAAACATTTACTGCCCTTAAAACTCCCACTTGCTGGAGTGAATTTGTCTCTGCTATTGCTGATCAGTATTTCAGCCACCATTGTGGAATATGTGACAGAAGAAAGTGCTTGGAAGGAAACAGCAGGGGATCAATTGCAATGGAAACCATGTGTGCTGGAGGAATTATATTTACCTAAATGTGTCTATCACGTCTTCCCAAAGGATGCTGCCTTTAGGAGAGAATGGATATGAAAATGTTTCCTCCATAGATTTTTTTTTTTAGACAAAAACTTTAATACTCTTAATTAATTCTGTATTGTAATAACAGATGCTGCATTACTCGTGTTCAGTATGTTTGCACAGACGTTTACATGACCAGTGACTGCATGACAGATTGAAAAACAGAGTGAGGAAAACAGAGCCCAGTCATGAAAAATCAACTCCTGGTGCACCAGGCAGGGTTCAAGTACCAATTAGTGTCATACCTCTATTTTGACATGGCATATTCTGCAAACTTTGATGCTCTAAGCAACACTAAGATGAAATTTCAAATTAATTTAGGGAAAGAAAAGAAGAATCTGTCACCGTCAGCTGGAGGCCCAAATGACATTCTGTGAGGACATCTATAAATTGGTGTACCAAGCACTGAATTTTGTGGCTAGAAGTCAGAGCACTTGGTTCTTCTGGGTTGAAAGAGCCGGGTTTGGGCTCCAGTTTGAGGAATCAGTGAAGTGTAACTCCAGTATCCAGAATGGCCCCTCATGGTGGATTGGTAGGACTTCAGAGTGGACTATTCCTGCTAACTGTTGTACTTGGAGCAATGTTTCCCCTGGTTTCCATTGTCCCAGTGTACCAGTGTGTCACCACCAGCAATGTGGAGATGGGAAAATTCACAGAAGAGAATTTTATGAGAGGTAACCGTGAGCCCCTCTGCCTCCTCTGCAGCATCTGCTTAGTTCAGGATGGTGGATTTCCCCTGAATTATAGTTCTTGGCTGAAGGGAAAATGTACAAGGTTCCATCAAGCAGGTCTGGGTGTACCAAGGATGGGTGATAGCTGAAGGGAACAGCTGTCAGACTCCTCTGCCTGGAATCCTGCTCCTGGCTCTGTGTGAGAGCTCCAGGCAAGGGCTTGTGCCTCCAGAGCCTCAGCCTGCCTAGCTGGCAGCCCAGATGGCAAAAGATCTGGGGTTACTGGTAGAGAAGACTTCTTGGCATATCTGTGGAGGAGATGGAGATACTGGTTGTATTTTAAGAAATACATATGCTTGGAGTTTCTGGGCACAGAATGACATCCCTTCAGTGCCCCTGCTGCCACAACAGCCTTCTCCTCACTGCTCCCAGGGACCACAAGCACTATTCTCCCCCAAGCCCAAACCTGTACCTAAACCCTGCGCACTCAAGTCTCTCTGTCCTGCCGTTCACTCACCCCTGCTCCCCCTGTGCCATCCCAGCACACCTACTTGTTTACCCC
This sequence comes from Camarhynchus parvulus, assembly GCF_901933205.1. Taxonomy (NCBI): domain Eukaryota; kingdom Metazoa; phylum Chordata; class Aves; order Passeriformes; family Thraupidae; genus Camarhynchus; species Camarhynchus parvulus. Next base: position 49,524,432 of record NC_044575.1, read on the forward strand.
TTGTAAACCACAGCCTCAACACCCACACATGGCCCCACTGCCTCTCACTCTCACAGCCAACACATGGATTCATAGAATCAGAGAATCACTGAGGCTGGGAAAGACCTCTAAGGTCATCTTGAGTCCAACTATTAACCCAGCACTGCCAGGCCCACTACTAAACCATGTCCCTAAGTGTCACATGTGTTTTAACACTTCCAGGGACAGTGATTCCACCACTTCCCTGGGGAAGCAGTACCACACAGGGCTGGGGAGCCCTTACTTCTATTCTGTCAGAGTGAAATAGCCTGTGTGCAGCAGGAGGCCACATCTGAAAGGTGCAACCCCCAGATCAGCCTGCCTCTGATTTGTAAGTGCTAAATACACTGTAGTAATGGCTTCCTGAAAAACAACCAACTTTAAAGCTGTCCATTAAAATCACATTGCCTTAACTACATTGTATGTCACATGGTGCATCACACCTTCCAAATCCAAGTCTAGACAAGGCTTAGGAAAATGCAAATTCTGACATTATGTTACATTTGTCAGTATTTATCCTCAAACCTCATCAAAATCAATAGGAATCTCAAGTGAACTTTTTGGCTAAAATTGTTGTTCTGCTTACAGTACTGGAAATGTAAGATATAGCCTCAAAACTAAGTTAAAGACCAGCAACTCCCAAAATTACAAAACAAACACCCAAATTTTCAGATTCTTGTATCGGTGAGTTATATCTCCCACGTAATGTCTTTAGCAAGTGAATTGTTTTTCTTTGCTGGGAAAAACCCTGCTGCAAATTCCCTCACTACTTCAGATGACAGATCAGAGAGCTCAGGTTTAGATTAAAAACTTGATAATGAAACTTAAGGACACAGGTTTATCATCACAACAGATAGATGGAGATGTGCTTTATGAATGTCTTGGAAACACTGGAGCACAAAGGAAATCCTCTTGGACTTTCAGTGGAAAATGTCAAGAAATATTTTGGCACTGCTGCTGTGTCCTGTGCAGTGCTGTTCCTCATTCACTTGGGGATGGAGTCATTGACTCCCACTCCTAATTAATCTTGCCCTTGTTTGTTTGTTCTGATTCTTTAAATACACAAGAAACAAACCATTGTCCCTCCCAGTGGAGTTAATGCCATGGTTTGCATTTTTCTGGGCTTGACTCTTTCAGTTTGTCTAGCAAAACTATTGTTACATAACTATATCAATCAACATTACCTCTGGAATGAAGCAGCGGCACCCACCTAAATTCACTTGAACCCCAGATTTGTGTCAAACCCCACAGTTTTACTGGCACTGCTAAAGAGCAGGTTAAGATGTACTCTGGAAATTGCCTAATCCTTGAAATTGATTTGTTTGTTTGCTTGCTATACGAAAACAACAACTAAAACCTCTATCAAGACCCTTATAAATCAGCAACATATTGTTTGATTCACCCAGAGAACCTTTGGTAGAAGCTGCTTTCAGCACAGAATTATTAACTTTTCCTAAAAAAAGTGTTTAAGGACTGCATTTCATTAAACAGTTTTAAATTTTATTTTAGCAGAATGCTTCATCTTTGAAAGAAAACTGTGGATCATTGTTATTTTAACAGGCCTTCCTCCATCTTACTAAGACAACACAGAAGCATAAGGATCAGTCTGTCATCCTCACCTTCTGTTTTTGTGCTGATAGTAGCTGTCATTTCATGCTAATGGAAAAGCCCATGTGCACATGCCAGTGATGCCTCCAGGGAGAGGGAGGATGGTCTGCAAAGCCTGCAGGATGTCACCAAGGCTGTCCAGGGAGCTGCCACCCTCGGGCAGAGGAGTTGGACACAGCATCCCCCCACCACAGCACCTCACAGCATTGCCCTGACTCTTCCCCAGCCAGAGATAAGGCAGTGGCTGCAGACAGTGGTCAGGCACTGCTGGGATCTGTCCATGGAGGAGTGGAGGCACCTCATGGTGGGACTCAGCCCACCCATGGCTGTCTCTGGCAGCATGCATGGAAACAGAGCAGGGGGTGGGTGGGACTGGGACCAGCTCC